>NW_027054624.1:0-11000 GCF_011386835.1 Chrysemys picta bellii | reverse complement strand
ACCCATTTGCAGAAAGGTTTGGGTGGAGGGGCAGACAACACAGGTTAGGACAGTGGTTCCTAAATTTCCCTGGAGGCCTCCTGTAAGTGACTCCATCCACAGTGAAGGGCTCTTTGGAGGGTTTCTTTAATGGGTTCAACACTTTCATCGTTTCATAGCATTTAAGGGTCATTCATTCATCTAGACTCCAAAGCACAGGACATTACATTTCACCCCATGACCACTACATTGAGCATGTTAACTTGAGTTAGATTAAAACAGATCAGTCCTCAGGAGACCAAACGGTTGCATGCCACAAACAGAGAACACGAGAGACCAAGGTGTCACCAATGCCTGAGGCCCAGGCAATGGCTCGGAACTGATCAGGTCAGATATGCCACCACTACGACTCCAGAGTCACAACACTGCCTGGCTGGGGATGGGCAGGTCAAGAGACCCTGACTTACAGCATCGAATAAGGGGATTAGCTTCCTGGCCACGCTGGTGAGCTCACTCCCATCCAGGCTCTGCAGAAGGTTCTGAACAGCTGAGATGGCCTCCAGAATACTCCCATCATCCATCTCATCCGAACCCCAAAGGATGGCAGGCAGCAGGGCCTTGACTTGTTCCACCTACACACACACACACATGGGGGAGCTCATCAGATCTCCCAGCCCTCCAGTGAGTACACGCCACAGTGCCAGGGCTGTGTTTATTCTACCCCGTGGCACCAAGTCAGAGAGAAGCTCCATCTCCACAGTCGGAGGTGTGGTGCTTTAGAATCGATGGGGATGCCTGACGAGGCAATCAGTGAATCCTAACCCCGTCCCGGGTCGTTCTGGTGTAGGGTGAGCAAAGCTGTGGTTTGCTTCGGGGCTTTTCTCTCTTTTCTACGTGCTATTAATTATTATTATAGCAGATGCTGGCAGCAATCTCCATAGTTAAGGCTGGTACACAGTTTCCATTCTAGTTGCTCCTTTTGATACGCTCCTAAAAACATTCCCTTTTTGGATGGAAATGTTCCATGCTGTCTCCCCAGTCAATTGTGATTTTTTCCTGGGGTGATTGCGTCTCTGAGCTGTAGGGCAGTTTTTCCACTTACAAACAAACAAACGAAAACTTCTAGCCACCTTCTTTTCCCATGCGGACAATCCCCCAAAGGGTGAAACTTGGGGAAAAAATCAAACCTGGCCCATGGGGAGTCCTAGGTGAGAGCTGAGCCCTCTGCAAAGTTTGAGAAACTTGGACCTGATAGTGCAAGGCATTGAAGTATCATTTGGGGGCAGGGTCACAAACACTCTTTAAGAGAGTGCTCTGCCTCTCTCAGGGCCAGAGACTTTGGGGCCAGCCAGCTCCATGCATTAATCAGATGCAGCGGAGGAGGAGAGAACTATTTTGGGCTGTCAGGAAGGAAGGGGAAGCAGGAGCAGGGGGTAGTGGCTCCTAGAGTACCCTGGGAGGGAAGGCAGGGGGAATCTGATGGGGGAAAAGGGCCTCCAGGGAGGAAGCCTTGGGAAGCAGTCCTCCCCCAAGAGAACAAAGTACTCCGCAGAGCCTAGGGGCAAAAAGCTTGCAGAAGGGGTGCCCAGGAAGGGGGCCAAAGTTAAGTTTTCTTATGTTTACTAAGGACAGGGTGGAACCTTTGTTGAGTGAGCTCAGAAGAGGAGATGTGGTAATGGCAGAAGATCCTGTTTCTGATTTTTAGTCCGTTGGACACTGTCAGGTTTGATTCTGAGGGTTTTATCTTTGGCCTTCAAAGGCTTGTTTGTCTTAATAAATGAGCCTGAATAAGGGTGTTATTGAACGAGGTATTTGTGAAGTCAAGCCGAGGAGGGGAAAACTGAGGCAGTGCTGCAATGTTGGGTCTTGCCACTGGAGGGGGCGATGAGACAGGGCCCTGTGTGCTCGCTAAGGTCTTTAGACCAATCAAGGTCTTCCTTTGTGACAGCACCAGGAATGGTCTCTCCAAGAAGGAACAGGAATGCTGCTGGGGTAATTTGCATGGGGGAGAATTAGGGTTACCATATCTGAACTTTCAAAGAGAGGACACTCCATTGGGGGGGGTAGCCCTGCCCCCTAGCCACTCCCTCCCACTTCCCGCCCCCTGACAGCCCCCCCAGAACCCCCGACCCAACTAACCCCCCTTGCTCCCTGTCCCTGACTGTCCCAACTCCTCTCCACACCTCTGCCCCCCTGACAGCCCCCCCGAACTCCCGACCCATCCAAACCCCCGCCCCGCTCCCTGTCCCCTGACTGCCCCCCTTCTCCAACTCCCTGGCCCCCTTACCGTGCCACTCGGCTTAGAGCAGGTGTCTGGCTCCGCGCCCCAAGGAGCGCCCCGCCCGAGTGCTGCCGAGCGGCATGCTGTGGCTGTGGAGGAGGGGGGGAAGTGGGGGAGGGGCTCTGGCCGCCGCTGCCAGCCCCACCGCCGCGTTCCCTTATAGGCGCACAGCCCCGCCCCCCAGCGCTGCCAGGCGGCGTGCTAAGGCTGCAGGGGATTGGGGGAGCTGGGAAGGGGCTTTGGCTGCCGAGGCCCCAATGCGAGCGGCGCTCGGCCGCCCTGTCAGCCGCTTTTCGGTCGATAAATAGCCGACTGGGGGGAAATCCCGGACATTTTTAGATTTTTAGAAATCCACCCCCGGACAGCTATTTAAAGAGCGAAAAGCCAGACATGTCCGGGGAAACCCGGACGTGTGGTAGCCCTAGGAGAATGATAACGTCCACCTGAAATCCAAGCAGTAAAATCCCATCTAAAATACTCTCCCAGGAAAGATCTGCATTGAGGGGCCGTTGTGATCCCCGTTCCTGCTGGGGAAATGGAGGCACCGAGGGGGTCAGCAAGCCAGCAGCAGAGGTGGGCTCAGAACACTGTGCCTCACTGCCTGCCCAGAACTCAGTCCACTGGGTCACAGCCACCTCGTCGTTTTCCAGTTAACCAAGCCTGGGCTCTCACCTTCCCTGGTTGGGTTGCCAGGATGCCGAGTCCTCTTAGACCAAGTGAACGGAAAACTGGGCTGGGGTGTTTTGTCCACTCCTCGAGACAGTCCAAAGTGTCTGGATGTGGGAGCTTCTTGGCCTCTTCGTAACGCAGAAGCTGAAAACAACACAGAGCGAATCAGCAGCAGGTGCTTACCGGAAAACTTTGTGTGTCGGTTCTGTGGAGAGGCATCATAACCTCCATGTTGTACTGTCCATTGCTATACATCAGCCCCACTTTGTGTGTGACACCCAGTCCTCCCACTGACTTCCTGGCCGTTAGCACTAGACTCAGCCATAGGCGTTAGCAGAGCTGCTCTACCCTCCAGGAGAACATGTAGGGCAACAAAATGTTCAGTGACCATTTGTATGGCGGACTCTTGTGCATCTGGGGGTTTGCCAAGAGCAGCCGAACCCCTCGTGGTGACCCTGTGAAGCAGAACAAGCCGCTCTGAGATAACGCGAAAGTTGGGACTGAGAAATCAAACCCCTGAGTTGAAATCCTGACCCCACTGAAGTCAGTGGAAGTTTTGCCATTGATCTCAATGGGCCCAGGATTGGACTCCTGGTGAGGAGAGAATTAAACCCCATCCCTTAATGAGTTAGATGAGGAGACAATCCCTGAAAACTGAAAATAGGAACTAGCCAGACAGAACCCGTGGAAATGGGGAGGACAACCTAGCGATGGTCTATAGAGCCACCTCATTCCTGGTGATGTGCCTCTAACTAACCCATCCAATAGAGAAGGTTAAAGATTGCTCACCACATTCAGAGCTAATGATCCTGCATCTGGGGGAGCTTTTACCATGATCCTCTCTCCTCCATACCCACTCTCAAGGCCCCTCTTTGCTTTTCCTTAGTGACTTCGCAGGGAGGAACCTTTCATGGACCTGCAGAAAGGCTGATGCCGACAGGAGACCCAGCTGCCCTTCGGGAGAGTCCAGGCTGATGCTGTTCTACAGAACCTTAGTTTCTTGGATATTCCCATCAGGCTCCTGATTACAACTTTGGAGCAACCAATGATCCCCTAAAGGATCCATCTCAGATTTTACACTGAGCGTGCTGGGACAGGACTGGGGCAGCCTAGTCAGTGCTGCATGGACACCTGGCAATGTGGACATGACCAATAAAGCTCATCGTTTATGTAGCGCAATAATGAGTCTCAAAGGCTTGATTTGAGGAGTTGCTCACTAATCTAGGACACAAGACCCAATTGCTCTCATCAGCTAATGAAACTTACTTCTACAAAGAAGGCCATCATGGTCAGCCTGTGTTTCTTATCACCTCTGTCGAGGAGCGGGATCACTAGGTCCAGCAGCATCCTTGTGGTCTCAGGGCAAGCATAGTGCACCATGGCTCTGTGACACAAAGCAGAAATACCTTTGTTAGTAAGGGAAGAAGCACGTTGTGCAACAAGAGGGTGAGGGGTCAGCTTGGGGCCACATGGCAGCCCAGAAGTGAGGAATGTTTCATTCTGGAATTGCCCCCACTAGCAGGACTGACTTCATGGAAAACGCTTGTGTATTACCTGGCCAGCAGGCTCACTCCATGGAGGTGATCTTGGGGGCTTTGTAGGAGGATCCAGCCTTGCTCCTTCTCCATAACAGTCAGCTCGGAACGGCAGCCAACACAGAGAAGCAGCATCTTTATAGCCTCCACTGCAGAGCTAGATTCAAACAACACACCAGCGTGACTGAGTGCCAGGAGCCCCCTCATGGTAGGTCTGTCAGGGAGTGACGGATTCACTTGTGTGTGGAAAGACACACCAATGGTTTAAATAGAGCTTAGGAAGGCACAGGTTCGTGACTGGGGTTCCTAGGCACTATAGTAATACAATTTAGTAATATGAAGAAAGAGAAAGAGTTCTGAGCAAATCCTACAGACAATTGCACATCAGCACTAGGGCATGTCAATGTCACAGAACAGGAGAACTTCAGCCCTTTAGTGTCAGACCCACATTCCTTTGACACACTGGCAAATTGGCTCCCACTAATTTCTCCCCATAGCTGCTGGGATAGTCTTTCTACTTCCTCTGCAGTGCATTGGTCGGTATGTCATTTACCACTGAGAGACACCCTTGCAACCTAAGCCCTGCCTGCTAACTCCCTCAGAATTAGAGAGTTATGGAAAACCTGCAGGGGCCACATGAGAGCTGGAGAAAAGAACTATGACTTCTCTATGACTGTCCATGTAATTAGACCGTTGACTTTCCAGTAGGCGCAGTACCTGGTGTGGAGGCTCTGCCGGCTGCTTTCCCTTCCAGAGACTTTATCCCCTGGTATGCTCTGTCCCAGGCTGAAATGGATTTCGACAAGAAGAGCCATTAGCAGCTGAGGATAGAGGCGGGTTGTGGCATCTCTGGACTTGCTCACCGAGATCATCTCATAGAGAGCGCATGTGGCCTGAAGAAGGAACAAGACAGACACAAGCTTACTTGGAAATCCTACTCCCTCCTGTGTCAGTTCTCAGGACTTCCTGCTTATGTGCTATGAAACTCCCCTGATTCATGGAGAAACAAACCGAGTTAAACTGCCCTGAGCAGCAGGGCGGGGGAAGCCGGGCACTGGCAGGTTGAAGGCTTTGCCTTGTGGAGTCTGGTGACACTAGGCTGCATTGCCACACAGGGGACCTAGCTTTGATTTCGGATCTCGCAGAGCTTCCTGACCTGCAGGGGCTGCAGAGACAGCATGCTTGGGGTGGGGGTAATGCCTCATGGGACTAAGAATGGGAGAGAATAAATTAATGAAGAGAAGAGTGGCTCTTTCATCAGCTTCCTCGGCATCTTTCTTCTCCCTCATTTGGACTTCCACCGTCATTCTTTCATGCTTGCATTGTTTCTTGGCTTCCAAGTGCCTCAGAGGGGCCTTTTCTTCTGCATCTGGGGTATAGGGGGGCTGAGACCCTGCTTTTTGGTCAAAGTCCATGAGCAAATCTCTCAGTTCGTGTTCTGCGGCTTTCTTCTTAACAGATAGCCCCCTTTATTTACATACTTTTTCAAGTTCTTTTGAGTCAAGACTCTCATAGGATTGTGATTCACCCATTGTAACTCATCTTTAACCCTTAAAACTTTCCATATCAAATTTAAACTTTAAATAGTGTTGGGTTATGATCTTTAAGCCCAATTGACCTGTGGCATGTGACTCCTGTGCTGACTACGCCAATTGTCACGCTCTCTGGAGTGGTTCACAACTGTGAGTGCCAATCTTAGATCAGACTGCCATAAAACAGGGCAGGCACCCCAAACTAGTAATATATTCTATAACTGGATTTCACAAAGCCAGTAACAATTGTGCATTCCTGGATTACAGTACCAGTTTTACCAAGGACAGTCTTACCACAGACAGTCCCCTTAGACACTCCAGCCTATCTTGTCACCCAGACAAACTGAACTTTGTGATTAAAGGTTATTAAAACCAAAAATCACACCACATCAGGTTACTCCCAACCCCAAAGGGTCAGTCACTTACCCTAGGTCAATTGGTACTCTGGATCTCACACCAAAAACAACACTGGCAGCCAATTCTCTAGTAAACTAACTAAAGATTTATTAGCTAGGAAAAATAAATGAGAGTTATTGAGAGGTTAAAGCCGGTAAAATACATTAACAGGTGAGTCAAAATTTGTAAATCCCAAATGATAGCGGAGATGTAGTAATCTCTTGGTTTCCTAAAAGTCTTTTCAGGAACCCAGATGTTTCTGGGGATCTCCATTTTGCATTTGGCATCTTCCCTGTAAGAGTCCAAACAGTCAGAGATACAGGATCATTCCTTGACCATCTATTTTATAGCTTTTCCAGAAACCAATCTGAACAGTGTCTTTACCCAAGTGGGTTTTGATGAGTAGGAAATTCAGACTTAGTCTGTGAATTCCCGTTGTCAAACACAGTAGCCCTTGCTTTGAAGTTAGCAGTCTTCTTCATTTACATTTCCAAGGCTCCAATTGTGTTTGATGGGTAATTTAATTACAGGGATATACACGATGCCAATGTAATGTAATAGCAAACGAGAATCCTTCATTAGTTTTCATAAACTTTACACATCAAGTTCATTCTCATCTTTTAACACCAACGCACACTTTTGATCTAGGGTTAACTAATTACAGGGATATACACAATACAATAGCAATCAACAGGTTATAAAGATAAGTGTTTCCTTTAACTTTTCCTTTGAACTAAACAAACACACAGGTGAACTGCCTGATTACACTACAATAGCTTTTGACACTCCTTTGATTTCTGTTAGCATCTGAGTGAATTAGCCTGCAACCCTATCCTGAGCTGGCACCAGGGCAGACAGTGTCACAGGGGATTCTCAGAGCTCCAACATGGATGCGATGAATGGAACCCTCCCCCAAGGGTTTGTCAGGACATTATGGAGTAGCCCCAAAACGGAGGGGATAGTCTGTCCCTGTAAAGGTAGCGGTGCTAGGGGTCAGCCCACCCTTGTCACGTGGCGTGGCCCTGTCAGATTTTGAGATGTCTGATATACGTAAGGAGCTGGGAAATACTGGTAGGGAAGAAGTGGTCCAAGGAATAAGTCGTGTTCAGGAGGAACTCCTGTTATGTTTCTGTAAGGACCTAGGACCAGGAGCCTTGCAAAATGGGAGGGCCAGGACTCCCCTCTCTCCCAGTGAATTGGGATGAGCTTTAGGAAGGAGATCAGCATACATGCTGCCTCCTCCCTCCTAGCAGAGAAAACACCAGCAGGAGAAGGCTGAACCCAGGGGTGCTGGAACACGTTGTGTAGTGGGGGTGCTGAGAGCCATTGAACCAAACTGTAAACCCTGTATATGATGGAAACTGCTTCAAGCCAGGGGGTGCTACAGCACCCCCGTTCCCCCAGTTCCAGCACCTATGCCTGAACCCTCTGAGCCTGAGGACTGACTGGGGAAAAAGGGCCACCAGGAGAATCTGGCTAAGGCCCCACAGTTGGCTAACTTACAACCCAGCATAAAGGAGGAGACTGGGGGAGTCCTGCCTGCAGGAGAGGTGGAGGGACTGCCTGAAGTAAATGCCACCTCCAGGAGGAAGGCTAGGGGGCAGGGACTCCTATCTTATGGAGGGAAACCAGAAGGACTGTTTGAAACACAGCCCAGCTGCTGCCAGGGAGGCTGGGAACAGCTTTGAGGAAGCTCCTCAGAAGTTGGGTGGGAAGAAGTCACAAGGAGCCACAAATCCAGGGCGGGAAAAGCAGAAGCTGCAGACCCCTGGGAGTTGCTAACAAGCAGGAAAAAGGGAGGAGCAGCTCAGGGAAGTGGTGAGGGATTGAAGGAACAGTCCTTAGCAGCCTATCATGGGGTCCGTGGGCTGGAACCCAGAGCAGAGGTCAGGTCTGGGTTCCCCAGCAAGAGGCAAAGTACCGACCTCAGGACTAAGAGACCAAGAATGATGAGGCTCAGATGGGGGCTGAGGGCCTGGCACAGAGGCCACTACATGTTGGGTTTTCCCATATTGGACTTTCTGTTAACCCTGGAAGAGGTGACGTGGCCAGAGGGCCAGACCATGGAACCTGCGGAGTGTTGCAGAACCAGGAGGCTGGACAAGGGGACACCAGTGTGGAATAAGCCCTGCAACATCATGTCCTGGCATGAGGAGGCGCGTTGGCAGTGAGTGTGCCGTGTGACAGAGACATAGGATAGATTTAACTGTATGGGGCTATGGATGTTCGAACAGTGACTTACGGCAGCAGACGTGTGAGAGGCTTGGTGCTCAGAGCTGTGGTGACTCTGCAGCTTCACAACCAGGTTCTCCATCACCTGTCCTCCGAGGGCCGGGTCAGCAGATAGGAACTGCCATAGCTCGGCCACATTGCTAGAAATTCAGAAATACGGCAACATGAGGGACTAGATGGCTTAGGAGAAAAGGTATTAAACCTCTTCACCAATGTAACCTCTTTGTAAGAGAAATCCTCCTGTGGAGCCAACGCCCTGCCCAGCAATCCAGTCCCCAGAGCTTGTGCAATTCAATGTGGAGCATGAACAAGGACTCCATGGACCTCAGATTGAGAATCACTGGCACAGGATATGGAGCATTTCAGCTCAAGGCTGCCAGTGTGAATCTGGCCTCAATTGGTCACGACCTGTTACTGGCTGATGGCTAATACCGAGAGGCTGATGGCTAATGGCTAATACAGCTTCTCTGGCAGCAGATGTCCTATATGAAATGAACTAAGGGTCTCGGACCAGTGCCCAGTGCACGCTGTCCACATTACCGAGTCAACCACCATACTTGGCCCTTGTTGGTAGGTTCAGGGATTGAACGGGACATGGAGGCTGAATGAGCCTTTCTTGCCTAGTCGGCAGCCCCTCCAGCTATGAGCTCAGAGTGTTGTTAGGGGCAGTGTGGAGGAAGCTTCATCGTCACTTCCTGGGCTGCAGCTGAGGTCTTCATTGTCCAAGGGTGTCAATGGGGCACCTTTCACCAGCATTAAATTCCCTTTAAAAAAAAAAGGGAGCGGGCATGCAGCAGCGTGGCTCAGATCTCCGCAGCGCTCAGCCAACAACTGTGTGAGGGAGGGTTTCAGTGGAGTCCTCTGATATGCAGGGCTGGCTCTAGGATTTTTGCCGCCTCGAGCAAAAAAAATGTTGGCCGCCCCCACTTTTTTTTTCGTACCCCCCTCCCCCAGCCCCGCCCCAACTCCACCCCTTCCAAACCCCTTCCCCAAATCCCCAGCCCCGCCTCCTCCCCCGGGCGTGCCACATTTCCCCCCCCCATTGCTTCCTGGGGGCCCCCCGCAACCTCCCACCCTAGCTCACCTCCGCTCCGCCTGCTCCCCCGGGTGCACTGCCGCTCTGCTTCTCCCCGTCCCTCTCAGGCAAAGAAGGGGGGAGAAGTGGAGCAGCGGCGCGTTCAGGGGAGCAGGCAGAGCGGAGGTGAGCTAGGGTCGGGGGGCGCAGGAAGTAACGGGGGGTAGAGGAACCACTCCCCGCTCCAGCTCACCTCCGCCTCCCCTGAGCGCCCCCCGCTCAGCTTCTCCTCCCTCCCTCCCAGCCTTGCTGTGCAAAACAGCTGTTTCACAGGTGGCAAGCCTGGGAGGGAGGGGGGAGAAGCGGAGCGGCGGCGCATTCAGGGGAGCAGGCGGAGCGGAGGTGAGCTAGGGTGGGGGGGCGCAGGAAGTAACGGGGGGTAGAGGAACCGCTCCCCACTCCAGCTCACCTCCGCTCCACCACCGCCGCCTCCCCCAAATGCCCTGCTGCTCGGCTTCTCCTCCCTCCCAGACTTGCTGCGTGAAACAGCTGTTTCGCGCGCAGCAAGCCTGGGAGGCAGGTGGGAGAAGCGGAGCGGCGGCAGTGCGCTCAGGGAAGCAGGTGGAGGCGGAGCGGAGGCAAGCTGGGGCGGCGAGCTGGGGTGGCGGGGGCACTTTTTCCCCATGCCCCGGAGTCAGCACCTATGATGGCTGGTTCCAGAATGCCGCCCCTAGAAATGTGCCGCCCCAAGCACCTGCTTGTTTTGCTGGTGCCTGAAGCCGGCCCTGCTGATATGGATTGTTTTTGGAACTCACCGCTTGGGATCATCCATCATAAAACCACGCTTTACGTAATCACTGTTGCTCAACTTTTCCTGCCCAAACACAAATGTGCTTCAGACAGCAAACGTTCCACCTAGGCTCACTATCTGTACGTTCAGATGAAGGAGAACGGCCGAATGAGCTCTGCGCTTGCCAGCCGGAGTAGCAAAGGGATAGTGAACTCAAGAACACAGACTTAAATCCACCCCCTGCTCCAGGACCCATGAGCACTGACCGTAGGGGTGGGGGACTGTGCTTTTGAGAACCTCTCCCACAGGCAGATCTCTAACAAGTCCCAGGGGCCGGGAGAGGGGGACTGGGAATGAGAGCTCCTGCCTTGCACATGGGGAGACACATTCAGGGAATGGGGGAGAGGAATCTCTGACAGGCGGATTTCGCTCGCTGTGGTTTGTGGCTGAAAAGAGAAGAGCCATCAGGAGGAGAGGGCAGGTAATTTGCCCCATGTAGAGGGGGGAGATTCAGTCCTCAACAGTCAGTGCTTTATACTTTGCCTTAGTAAGACCAAACAATGTGCTCAGT
>NW_027054623.1:0-11000 GCF_011386835.1 Chrysemys picta bellii | reverse complement strand
TCACTTTGCTTGTTAAGTTAGGTATTTGTTCGTGTTTTATCTTTTATTTATTTGTAACCAATTCTGATTTTTTATGTCTCATTACTTGTAATCACTTAAAATATTTCTTTCTGTAGTTATTAACATTATTTTATCTAAACATGTGTGTGTTTCAAGTATGTGGGAAGCTCCATTTGAGATACTAAGGTATGTGCATATTGTTTTCTATTAATGAAATGATGGACTTTCTATGAGCTTGTTCAGGAAGCTACTGGGCAGTACAAGCAGCACATTTCTGAGGACAAATTTAGGACTGGGAATTTTCTGGTGTCACTCTGAAATATAATTCAGGAGTGGCTGGTTAAAAGCACTCCTATAACTCAGCTAGAATAATTTACATGCTAGAGACTGGGTGTGAGAAGGCCAGGAGTGGTTGTTCTCACAGCAAAGCAGTATAAATGGCACCCCAGGTTGTAGAATTGAGGGGACATTGCTGTCCATCAGTCCAGATTGTACCCTGGGGAATGTCACAGCGATGAATATCATAGGATGAATGAAGGTAGGAGTTGACAGTTGTGATGAATGAGAAATGATAGATAGGGTGAGGATAGGCCTTGAAAGTGAAGACAAGTAGCTTATGTTTGATAGGCAAGGAGGAGCTCGTTGAGGGGGATGGGGCACTTCCTTAAGAGTCTTCTACAGACAATCCCAAAGAAAACTATAGCAGCCTTAACCTGCATGCACTAGATTCACACTAAAAATACATATGCTGTTAAAGATGACTGCAAAGGAGGTGGGAGGGGACCATGTTTTTTTTTTTTTTTTTTAATGCAGTTGGGGGGTGAGGGGCTGCTTTTTTCTTGTTGCTTTAGGAATATCAAATCATGACTTGCACATGCCCTTGCAGGGCCATAAGAACTGGGGTGTCAGCTCTTGCAGCCACTAATCGATTTACGTGGGTGTTGAATCAAGATCTTTCCTTCCAGCTG
This sequence comes from Chrysemys picta bellii, assembly GCF_011386835.1. Lineage (NCBI taxonomy): Eukaryota > Metazoa > Chordata > Testudines > Emydidae > Chrysemys > Chrysemys picta. The sequence goes on along the minus strand of NW_027054623.1, from coordinate 10,032 downwards.
TGTCAGGTTGAGTTAAACAGTCTGAATAACAATCATTCCCCAACTTCGTTAACCAGGTTTCATTTGTATGGCAGCCGATACCTATCTAGGCACTTAGGCGGCCCTTATCACCGTAGTACCCGAGTGTAGAGCCCTGCAAGTCTGCCGATATCTGAATACCGTGTTTGCAGATTGTGGATTGGATGGGAATACAAATTTTGTATCCATGCAGGGCTCTACCTGAGCACTTCACAGTCATCAATAGATTTTATCCTCACAACACCCCTGTGAGGTAGGAAAGTATTATCCTCATTGCACAGATGGGGGAACTGAGAATGGAGAGGCTAAGGGGGGATATTTGCAAAGGCCTGAATCAGTTATGTATCCAACTCCCAGTGACTTTCAATGGGCATTCGGTGCCTAACTGTCCTCTGTGTCTTTGGAAATCTCTCCCAAGTAAGCACAAAGAAAGTATGTGGCTGACCCAAACACACATCTCCTGAGTCGCAGTCCTGTGCCGAGTCCACTAGACAACACTTCCTCCCATTTTTTGATTTCAGGATTTTGATAATCTTGTCACTTTCCCAGTTGTCCAAGTCTTCCGGACCGGGAGAGATCTAAAGTCCCCATCCTCCAAGGGTTCACTACATGGACAGAGCAGTGTGATTGCATGGAGACCCAGTAGAGTCATGGGAGTTCTGCACTGCGGTCCACCTGAGCAGAGGTTATTGCAAGATGAGGCCCCAGGCATTGTAAACGCCAGAAGGGAATTCACTAAAAGAAATAGTTTAATGAGGTTATTAATAAATAACTACTTGGTTCAATTCCATTACACGCTCCTGGTATCCTCCTTCTTGGGGAAGAAGACAACCTGGGGAACTATAGACCAGTCAGCCTAATTTCAATACCTGGAAAGATACTCGAACCATCAATATTAAATGGTCAATTTGTAAGCACCTAAATGATCAGGGGGTGGGGGGAGGGATAGCTCAGTGGTTTGAGCATTGGCCTGTTAAACCCAGGGTTCTGAGTTCAATCCTTGAGGGGGCCACTTAAGAATCTGGGGCAAAATCAGTACTTGGTCCTGCTAGTGAAGGCAGGGGGCTGCACTCAATGACCTTTCAAGGTCCCTTCCAGTTCTAGGAGATGGGATATCTCCATTAATTTAATTTTTTTTTAATCATGGGGTTCTAAGGAATAGCCAGCATGGATTTTTCAAGAACAAACCATGCCAACCAACCTAATTTCCTTCTTTGACAGGGTTACAAGCCTAGCAGATAGGAAGGAAGCAGTAGATGTGATATATGGTTATTTTAGTAAGGCTTCTGAGACAGTCCCATGTGACATTCTCATAAGGAAACTAGGGAAATGTGGTCTAGATGAAATAATATAACATGGGTGCACAGCTGATTGAAAGACTGAACTCAGAGAGTAGTTCTTAAGGGTTCACTGTGAAACCAGAGCATATCTAGTGGGATCCCACAGGGGTCACTCCTGGGTCCAGTATTAGTCAATATTTTCATTACTGACTTGGATAATGGAGTGGAAAGCATGCTTATAAAATCTGAGAATGACACCAAGCTGAGAGGGACAGAAGCACTTTGGAGGACAGGATTAGAATTCAAAATGACCCTGACAAATTAAAGAATTAGTCTGACCAGTCAGACCAATCAGCTTAATTTTGTTACCGGGAAAGATAATGGAGCAAATAATCAAAAAATCAATTTGTAAGCACCTAGAAGATAGGTGATAAATAACAGTCAACATGGATTAGTCCAAGAACAAATCATGTTAAACCAACTTAATATCCTTCTTTGACAGGATAACAAGCCTTGTAATATAACTCGACTTTAGCCTAAGGCTTTTGATACCATCTCACATGACCTGCTCATAAACAAACTAGGGAACTATCGCTTAGATGAACCTACTATAAGGTGGGTGCATAACTGGTTGGAAAAGCATACTCAAAGAGCCATTATCAACGCTTCACAGTCAAGCTGGAAGGGGATATTAAGTGGGGTCCCACAGGAATCTATCAATATCTTCATAAATGATTTGTATAATGGCATGGAGAATACACTTATAAATCTGCGGATGATACCAAGCTGGGAGGGGTTGCAAGCACTTTAGAAGACAGGATTAGAATTCAAAATGATCTTGACAAACTGGTAAAATGGTCTGAAATAAATGCAATGAAATTCAGTAAGGACAAATGCAAAGTACTGCATTTAGGAAGGAATAATCAGTTGCACAAATACATAGTGGGAAATAACCGCCTAGGCAGGAGTACTGCAGAAATGGATCTGGCTGTTAGCATGAATCACAAACTAGACATGAGTCACACGGCCCTTCCTGTTTTAATTTCAAACTTACTTCTCCGGGGAAGCTCAGCTCAGACGCAGCATCTAGTTTGTCAATGAAATTCCTGGGCTTTATCCCCATTTATGCTATGACCCCTTCACACTGCTCTGGCAGTATATTGGGGACTTTAAGTGGGAGTAAATTACACCTGCACCCACTTCAAAGCATTGTAACACCACCAAAATGATGTAAAGGGGGTTTAGTGTAAAGGAAAATTAAACCTCTTTTGGTTTTTTTGTCCTGTTTTGTATGTCATTTGATCATTAAGACAAAGAGATCGAGGTGGCCAAGATCAGTGTCAGAATGCAATGTATACTTAAAGACACATTTCAGAGTGGTAGCCGTGTTAGTCTGTATCAGCCAAAAACGACGAGGAGTCCTTGTGGCACCTTAGAGACTAAATTTATTTGGGCATAAGCTTTTGTGGTCTAAAACCCACTTCATCAGATGCATGGAGTGGAAAATACATTAGGCAAGTATATATACACAGTACATGAAAAGATGGGAGTTGCCTTACCAAGTGGGGGGTCAGTGATAACGAGACAATTCAATTAAAGTGATATGCCAACATTTTTATGGCTGACTTAGAACAACGCTTCCTCAGCTCTCGTCCTCTAACGCCCCTACTCTACTTGCACTACATTGATGACATCTTCATCATCTGGACCCATGGAAAAGAAGCCCTTAAGGAATTCCACCAGGATTTCAACAATTTCCACCACACCATCAACCTCAGCCTGGACCAGTCCACACAAGAGATCCACTTCCTGGACACTACAGTGCAAATAAGCGATGGTCACATAAACACCACCCAATACCGGAAACCTACTGACCGCTATACTTACCTACATGCCTCCAGCTTTCATCCAGACCACATTACACGATCCGTTGTCTACAGCCAAGCTCTAAGATACAACCGCATTTGCGCCAATCCCTCAGACAGAGACAATCACCTACAGAAACTCTATCAAGCATTCTTAAAACTACAACACCTACCTGCTGAAGTGAAGAAACAGATTGACAGAGCCAGAAGGGTACCCAGAAGTCACCTACTACAGGACAGGCCCAACAAAGAAAGTAACAGAATGTCACTAGCCGTCACCTTCAGCCCCCAACTAAAACCTCTCCAGCGCATCAACAAGGATCTGCAACCTATCCTGAAGGATGATCCCTCACTCTCACAGACCTTGGGAGACAGTCCAGTCCTCGCTTACAGACAGCCCCCCAACCTGAAGCAAATACCCACCAGCAACTACACACCACACAACAAAAAACACGAACCCAGGAACATATCACTGCAACAAACCCTGTTGCCAACTTTGTCCGCATATCTATTCAAGGGACACCATCATAGGACCTAACCACATCAGCCACACCATCAGGGGCTCGTTCACCTGCACATCTACCAATGTGATATATGCCATCATGTGCCAGCAATGCCCCTCTGCCATGTACATTGGCCAAACTGCAGAGTCTCTACACAAAAGAATAAATGGACACAAATCAGATGTCAAGAATTATAACATTCAAAAACCAGTAGGAGAGCACGTCAATCTCCCTGGACACTCAATAACAAACTTAAAAGTGGCAATTCTTCAACAAAAAAACTTCAAAAACAGACTCCAATGAAAAACTGCAGAACTGGAATTAATTTGCAAACTGGACACTATCAAATTAGGCCTGAATAAAGACTGGGAGTGGATGGGTCACTACAAAAACCAATTTCCCCGTACTGTTACTCACACCTTCTTGTCAACTGTTTGAAAAGGGCCACCCTGATTACATTGGCCTCGTTACCACTATAAAAGTGATTTTTCCTCCCTTGGTATCCTAACTGTTGAGAATAGCCCACTTCCACTTTAATTGAATTGTCTTGTTAGCACTGACCCCCCCACTTGGTCAGGCAGCTCCCATCTTTTCATGTACTGTGAATATATACCTGCCTACTGTATTTTCCACCCCATGCATCTGATGAAGTGGGTTTTAGCCCATGAAAGCTTATGCCCAAATAAATTTTTTAGTCTCTAAGGTGCCACAAGTACGCCTCGTTGTTTTTTTAAAAGACCCATGTATACTTAAAGACACAGCAGCTCATTTTTACAAAAGCAAGAAATATGTTTCAAATGCGAGGAGTACAGTTTGTTACACGTATTTAATTGCTGATAGGAAGATGGAACAAGGAAGCTGGATTTCTAGTAACACCATGAAAGCACCAAAGAAATATTCACATTTCCACAGGTAAGTGAGGCACTCGGAGCTCTTTATCTGATAGATTCCTCATGGGAAGTTAGGGTGCACTGAAACACTTCTTCATCAGCATCCAGAAAAGGCTCAGTGATTTCATCAACTGTGACATGTCTCTGGAGTTCTTCGCTCAGGGAGGTGACACCCGTCCCTTCGAGTCCACAAGGAACAATGTGATCAAACCACGTAAGATCTGTGCAGCAGTTCAGCGCCAGCCCATGAGAGGTTATATGCCTTCCACAATGGACACCTGAAAAGCAAAATATACATGTCACCTCGTTCAGTGCTATGTACCACACACCACCCCTCCCCCAAAGTCATCTTAAATGTCAGATTCCAAGGCCAGAAGGGACCATCGTGATCATCTAGCCTGATCTGTATAACACAAGCTACAGAACTTCCCCCAAATAACCCCTAGAGCAGATCTTTCAGAAAAACATCCAATCCTGATTTAAAAATTACCAGTGATGGGCAATCCGCTACAGCCCTTGGCAAGTTGTTCCAATGGTTAAATATCCCCTTCACACTAAGACTCCAATCCACCTTACCACATAAGTTGCCCAGCTGATGAGGCACCAATGCTGTAGTGTAGTGAGGGCGCTGAGACCATAGCTTATCACGTTCACCAATACGGTCTCAATGTTTCCTTGTACTCCCCCACCATCTGTTATCTCATCTTACACTTCAACTGTAAGTTCTTTGGGGGCAGAGACCTGCCTGCCTGCACTGTATTTGTGACTGGGGTTCCCAGGCTCTATTAGAATGCAAATCTAGCCCAGGGCACTGGGTTCATTGTTATTGCAGAGACATGCAGGCATGGTGTGCAGTCCCTCATGAGGAAGTGAAATTCTTGTAAATATCGGCTTGAGAACATGACCTATGAAGGAAGGCTGAAAGAATTGGGTTTGTTTAGTTTGGAAAAGAGAAGACTGAGAGGGGACATGATAGCAGTTTTCAGGTATCTAAAAGGGTGTTATAAGGAGGAGGGAGAAAACTTGTTCACCTTAGCCTCTAAGGACAAGAACAAGAAGCAATGGGCTTAAACTGCAGCAAGGGAGGTCTAGGTTGGACATTAGGAAAAAGTTCCTAACTGTCAGGATGGTTAAACACTGGAATAAATTGCCTAGGGAGGTTGTGGAATCTCCATCTCTGGAGATATTTAAGAGTAGGTTAGATAAATTTCTATCAGGGATGGTCTAGACAATATTTGGTCCTGCCATGCGGGCAGGGGACTGGACTCGATGACCTATTGAGGTCCCTTCCAGTCCTAGAATCTATGAATCTATGAATCTATTTTAGTCAGAGGAGTAATCCAATGAGATTACACACATGAGTAATGGTACACACGTGCAGAAATCTTTCCAGGACTCAGGCATAAAAATGTAGTTCCTAGTGATTTACAAGTAAGCCCTAAGATTATTAGAATTGAGATTAGCGTGCAGGGGGATCTCTATTATTTCAGTATGTGGACTGCCTTTAGCCACACTCCATGTATAATCAGGTCACACTCTACCTGCTATTTTCCATGGATCTTTCACACAGCAGCACATGAAAGGAGAAGCAGTTTAATAAAGGCTACGCTACGGCCTTGTCTCTGCTAGAAAAGGATCTGCCCGTGTAACTATACCAGCAAACCATCTTAGTGGAGGTGCCGTTTGTACCAGGAAGAGTGCATTTGCTGGTATAATTTATATCAGTTCCCTAAATGAAATAAACGATATCAGCAAAAGCATGGTTTTGCTTGTATAACTGCCTCTACACTTGTGCTTTTGCCAACACCATCAGGTCAGTTATGGGGTGTGATTTTTTCCACGCTTGATAACATAGCTACACTAGCAAAAATTTTAAGGGTAGACCAGGTCTACGCTAGGAGCTATGCTGTCAAAAACCTCTAGTGTGGACATATTTATATTGGTATAGAAGTGCTTATTGGATTTCCCTGACCGGGATGAACGATACCAGTATAAACACCATTATAACTGTGTCCATACTACCGCTTTACTGGCATATCTACGTTAGTAAAAATCACACCCCAACCAACACAACAATGCCAATTAGACTCATTAGAGCAGACCAGGCGAAGCAGAAAAGCATGGCCTTGATCCTGCACTGAAAACCCCATGGGTGGATCCCTACATCCGTGCTGAGCCCCACTGGAGTCTGTGCGGTTCATTGCAGCATCAGGGCTTGTGATCATAAAACCACAAACACTGGTGGGGCACTTGGACAGGTGCAAAACCTGAAACTACTCTTAACTCACTCAAGGCCGCTCAGCCCCATCTCCTGCCAACTTCCCAGGAGCTCCCCAAGTCTCCACTTGTCTAGAGTTACCATATTTTGAGCCTCCAAAAGGAGGACACTCCACCGGGCCCCGGCCCCGCCCACGCCCCAACTCCGCCCCTTCCCCTGCTTCCCGCAAACATTTGATTCACGGGAAGCCTGAAGCAGGTAAGGGGGGGTGTGGGGGGAGGAGGCACAGCCCAGGCTTGCCCCCCCCGGTGTTTCCAGCCTGGGTCGGCTCGGGCCCTGGGGTGCCGGGCCCGGGCCCGGCCCCCGGCCGAGCACCCCTGGCCCACCCAGCACTGCCGGTCCCCGGCCCTGCCCCCGGGCCCCCGGCCGAACACCCCTGGCCCGCTCAGCACCCCCCAGCCCCGCCGGCCGGCTCAGCACGCCCCGGCCCGGACCCCGGACCCCCGGCCGAGCACCCCCCCGGCTCCGCCGGCGCTCGGCCCCTCCGGCCCCCGGCCCCCCTGGTCCCCGGCCCCGCCGGCCCCCGGCGCTCGGTGCCCCCGGTCCCCGACACCGCCGGCGCTCGGCCCCGCTGGCCCCCGGCCCCCCTGGTCCTCGGTGCCCCCAGTCCCTGGCACCCCCGGCGCTCGGCCCCGCTGGCCCCCAGCGCTCGGCGACCCCGGTCCCCGGCACCGCCGGCGCTCGGCCCCGCCGGCCCCCGGCGCTTGGCGCCCCCGGCCCCCCTGTTCCCCGGCCCCGCTGGGCTAGCTTGATTATCACTTCAAAAGTTTTTTTTTTTCTCTTAATTAATTGGCCTCTCAGAGTTGGTAAGACAACTCCCACCTGTTTATGCTCTCTGTATGTGTGTATATATATCTCCTCAATATATGTTCCATTCTATATGCATCCGAAGAAGTGGGCTGTAGTCCACGAAAGCTTATGCTCTATTAAATTTGTTAGTCTCTAAGGTGCCACAAGTACTCCTGTTGTTCTTTTTGAGAATGGAGAAAGGAATTCTCTGCTAAAGATTCAACCTACCCCTTTGGCCAACTCCACCCCTTCCTTCACTGAACAGAGTGTGCTCAGAAGAACACCCCCCCACACACACACACACACACAAGCCCACAGCTGGGCACCCAGCACAAAGCAAGGGAGGGGGTTGCTTGGCTTGTTTTATTTTTACTTTGCAAAAGTTTTCTTTCAAAAGCATTTTCTGCCCCTGTTACCCATGGTAAGGAAGCAGATGGTTGTGGGGAAGGGAACCTGAGAGTGGTGGAGCCAGGGCAGGGGGCGGAAGTTGCGGGAGGCTGAAGAGGGCAATGGGGGGCTGAATGTGACCAGGTGCGGTGGGGGAAAGGGAACAGTTGGCGGAGGCTGAACGGGGTGATGGGGGGCAGTTGGAGGAGGCTGAAGGGGGAGATGGGGGAAGGGGACATTTGGGGGGAGGCTGAAGGGGGCAATGGGTTGAAGGAGGCCAGGGGCAGAGAGGCAGTTGGGGGGGCTGCTCATCCCCACGGGAGGGGAGGAGGAAGAGGAGCTGCCCTTGGATCAGAAGCTGTTTCCTATTAGAACTTGCAACTTCACTGTTCCTGAGCAGAGTCCTGTGATCAAAGGGGAACTAGATGGGTTCATGGAGGACAGGTCCATCAATGGCTTAGCCGGGATGGGCAGAGATGTGTCCCTAGCCTCTGTCTGTCAGAAGCTGGGAATTGGGCGACAGGGGCTGGGTCACTGGATGATTCCTATCTCTTCATTCCCTCTGGGGCACCTGGCACTGGCCACTGTTGGCAGACAGGACACTGGGCTAGTAGACCTTTGGTCTGACCCAGTCTGGCCGTTCTTATCTTCTAATGTTCTTATCACATGCTCAGTAACGTCTGCAAGTTGCTGCCCTCACGCGCCATCAGAATCTGCTCCCTGCAATCAAAGGCAGGGAAAATCCCCCTGAAGGGGGGAAATCGGAGGGGAGGGATGGGCAGAGGGAAAAAAACTGGGACAAGATTAGAGGTTCGGATGGGGGGGGCAGCCTGCCCTGTCCGGTAGGTGCAGAAGGGAAAACCCCCAGATAGAGGGAGGCAGAGGGGATAAAAGTTACCACAGGTGGGGGGAGCCGTCCGCAGCAGTTCCAAACTAGGGTGTGGTGGAGGGTAGAAGGATTTGTGTTCCTCACTGGATGGTCCATCTCAGCACCCCCTCCCCAGGGCTGTGGTGTAAAAGGCCTCGGGTGGCCCAGTGCCCAGGTACCGCAGCTCTGCTCTAGCTGAAATGGTGACTGAGCTGCCGAAGGAGACTTGATTCAGGGAAATAGTTTACACCCTTCCCCCCACCCCCCTGGGCTCTGCTGGCATCAGCTCCTGAGCCAGAGACTGCAGGTGAGACGAGAGATCTGGGGTAAGTGCTGGGCCCAGGCTGGAAAGTGACTCTGCAGAAATGGCTCCTGCTCGCCCCATCCCTGCCCCGGAGTTTCTGCGCGGCTCAGAGCTGCTGCCCAGCGCCCCCAGGCTCACCCCGTTAGCAGTGGCTGTAGCTATTGGCGAGGAAATGCCCACGGGAATGCAGGACAGTGACCGGCTCTTCATGCAGGAGGGAGAGGGGAGAGACTGGACGGGGCAGCTGGAGCAATCAGTGGGGAGGGAGGTTCCGGGCACCCAGCCTTGCCCAGCTCCATTCCCTGCAGCCCCCCAGGGCAGTGACTTTCCTGGGAGAGGTGAGGGGCAGAGAGAGGAAAAGCCAGTTCCTGCCTCTGCCTGGTCCCTGCGCTGCTGAGGGAATGGGCTGTTCTGGGGACAGGGTCGGGGGATCCCCCAAAGCGGCTCCTTTGATTCTGCTCTTTTCTGGCATTTGGCTCAGAGACTCTTTTCCTAGGAGTGTGTATTAGCGTCTGGTGGGTTTAGTCCCAGGGGAGAGGTCGGGTCTGTGCTGTAATAACGTCACTGAGGCTTTTCCCAGCATGGCAGAGTCTAGAGTGTCTGTCTACAGGGACAGAGCCTGGGGGAATCGGGGTGTGAAATGGACTAACACTCATTCAGAAACCTCACGAACTTCCCTTCTCGCCCTGACAGGCTGCAGAATAACGACCCCGTTTTGCTCCAGACCGTCCCATCTTCCTAGGGGCCGGGGAAGGGAAATAGCTGTGGTAGATCCAGCTCAGGAAGGGGATTTTGGGGGAGCTGCTGGGGAGGGTTGTTGTAGACGGGGAAGGTCATGAAATCATAGAGT
>NW_027054622.1:0-11000 GCF_011386835.1 Chrysemys picta bellii | reverse complement strand
GCTGAAGCTTGGAGCCCTGATCTCCCCACCCATGGCAGCCGAAGACGAGGTCTCTTCCCTTCATCTCTCTTGGCGGCTTGAGCTTGGACCACAAGCCCGGAGTCCTCCCTCCCCCCTTCCGCCCTGGGTGCTATAGCCCGGATCCTGGAGTCTCTACCCAGTTGTGGGAGACCAGAGCCCCAAACCCAGAGCTCCCCCTCGATCTATCAAGCCTGGAGCCCCGAGCCCATTCCCACCCCCGGGAGTTGTTTCGGAAGATGGTACACGCCTAAGTAGGGCCCTATGAAATCTCTTTTCTTATTGGGGATTTTCCAATTTAGTATTTTCTGAGTTTTGTCCTTTCCATTTCTTAAAAATTAATTCCGTCTTTATGGTTTTTGTGTTAAATCACAATTGTTTGATACACTGACCACAGTTAAGTAGCTTTACTATAAATGCACAGAAATGTTCAGTAATGGCTTGCAAGGGGAGAAACTGATTTTACTAAAAGAATCCTACAATTTAAACAAAACTTCCTGCAGATGCCCAGAGTACGGTAAAAGTGAGATTTTTAACTCACCTTTTAAAGTAGCCGTCAGTAACACGACCAACTGACATTGCTGAACAGTGACACTACAGTCCACAGCAGTGTGTGTGTGCATGGGGGAGGGAGGTTGTGGGGGGAGTGGAGTGTGTGTGTGTGTGTGGGGGAGAGTATGTATGGGTGTGTTGGGGAGTGGGGGAGGAGTGTGAGTGTGGGGGTGGGGGGCAGTGGAGGTGAGTGTGGGGGTGGGGGGCCGGCAGTTTGTGGGGGCAGTGGAGGTGAGTGGGGGTGGGTGGGTGGAAGTTTGTGGGGGCAGTGGAGGTGAGTGTGGGGGTGGGTGGAAGTTTGTGGGGGTAGTGGAGGTGAGTGTGGGGGTGGGTGGAAATTTGTGGGGGCAGTGAAGGTGAGTGTGGGGGTGGGGGTGGGTGGAAGTTTGTGGGGGCAGTGGAGGTGAGTGTGTGGGTGGGGTGGGTGGAAGTTAGTGGGGGCAGTGGAGGTGAGTGTGTGGGTGGGGTGGGTGGAAGTTTGTGGGGGCAGTGGAGGTGAGTGTGGGGGTGGGTGGAAGTTTGTGGGGGCAGTGGAGGTGAGTGTGTGGGTGGGGGCGGTTGGAAGTTTGTGGGGGCAGTGGAAGGGAGTGTGGGGGTGGGGGGAAGTTTGTGGGGGCAGTGGAGGTGGGGGTGACTGTGTGTCGGGGGCAGTGAGGAGGCCGGGGTTCCCGTCCTCCGTGTGAGCTGGAGCTGCCTGAGCAGGGCTGAGCTGAGGGGGGAGAAGCAGCCCAGGGAGCTCTGTCTCCCGTGGCCGTGGGGAGCGTCTCGGGGAGAAGCGGCCCCGGGTGCAGCGGGGGGACCGGGACCAAGCACAGCGACGGGCCGGGGCCGGGCGGCGATGTCCTGGGCCTGAAAGTGCCACTTAGACCCGACCGGGCACCACGGCTGAGCGCCCCCAGCCCCGCCCCGCTCTGCTCTGACCCCAGCTCCCTCCTCCCTAGAGCCCCGACATCCGCTTCAGCCCCCCATCCCTCTCCCCCACCTGCTTCCTGCTCCCTTGAGCCCCGACATCGCCCTCAGCCCCCCTCCCCTCCCCCACCTGCTCCCTAGAGCCCCGACATCGCCCTCAGCCCCCCCTCTCCTCCACCCGCTCCCTAGAGCCCCGACATCCCCCTCAGCCCCCTCCCATCCCCCACCCGCTCCCCGCTCCCTAGAGCCCCGACATCCCCCACAGCCCCCATCCCCTCCCCCACCCGCTCCCTAGAGCCCCGACATCTCCCTCAGCCCCCCAACTTGCCCCATCCCCCCATTTCAGACACCACATGGCATCGACAGGGCTACCAAACCATGTCACCTTGTGCCAAAAAACACACCCCACCCCAAGGGAGCAAAACGCCTTTGTGAGCCCAGCACACACATACACACCAAGCCCAGGCAAATTGGGAGCTTGCCCCCCCTTCCCGGGCCTCATGGATGGAGAAGTTTGGTGGGCAGTGGGGGCCCCGAGGGACTGGCTCAGCGTGTGAATGAGGGACTGGGATATATGCGGGGGCGGGACTGTGGGGTTGGGGTGTCCAGGAGGACCCAAGGTAAGGGACTAGGGGTAGAGGAGAGTAGGGTTACCAAGTGCACTGTGGGACTGGGGGATTTAGAGAGCCCAGAGAGGACAGGTGGGGCAGGTTGGAGGGCCCCACGGGGTCTGAAAAGGGGAATCCGGCAGGTTGGGGGGTAGCAGAGAGTGGAGATGAGGGACTCGCACACTGGGGATGAAGAAGGCAATGGGGTGACAGGGACGTGGGGCCCAGTACTGGAGAAATGGGCTGGAGTCAATTGGGGCGAGGTGGGAGGAGGACGCTGAGGGCGGCAGCACCTTGGCAGGGGAAAGGGAAAGGCCACGGAGAGAGGACAGGGTGGGGGAGGGGAGCGCTGGGGGATGACGGAGGGCTGGGGGGTGAACTAGGGGGAGTTTGGGGAGCAGGACTGAGGGGTCCCCATGGGCGCAGGACAGGGCTGGGGGTGGATGTGGGGCTGGGGAGGCCCAGGGATGGGGCAGGTTGGGGGGGCTGAAGAGAATGTCAGGGCCCTACAGAGCAGGGAGTGGGTGGGGGAGGGGATGGGGGGGTTGAGGGGGCCCCACGGGGACAGGGCAGGGCGCAGGGGTAGATGGGGGGGCGGGAGGGGGACGGGGCAGGTTGGGGGTTGAGGGGGATGTCGGGGCTCTAGGGAGCGGGTGGGGGAGGGGATGAGTGGGCCCCATGGGGACAGGGCAGGGCGCAGGGGTAGATGGGGGGGCGGGAGGGGGACGGGGCAGGTTGGGGGCTGAGGAGGATATCGGGGCTCTATGGAGCGGGTGGGGGAGGGGCTGAGGGGGCTGAGGGGGCCCCACGGGGACAGGGCGGGGCGCAGGGGGTGGATGGGGGGCTGGGGGGGGGACAGGGCAGGTTGGGGGCTGAGGGGGATGTCGGGGCTCTAGGGAGCAGGGAGCGGGTGGGGGAGGGGCTGAAGGGGCCCCACGGGGACAGGGCGGGGCGCAGGGGGTGGATGGGGGGGGACAGGGCAGGTTGGGGGCTGAGGGGGATGTCGGGGCTCTAGGGAGCGGGTGGGGGAGGGGATGAGGGGGCTGAGGGGGCCCCACGGGGACAGGGCGGGGCGCAGGGGGTGGATGGGGGCTGGGGGGGGACAGGGCAGGTTGGGGGCAGAGGGGGATGTCGGGGCTCTAGGGAGCAGGGATCAGGTGGGGGAGGGGCTGGGGGGGACAGGGCAGGTTGGGGGCAGAGGGGGATGTCGGGGCTCTAGGGAGCAGGGATCAGTTGGGGGAGGGGCTGGGTGGGGAAAGGGCAGGTTGGGGGCAGAGGGGGATGTCGGGGCTCTAGGGAGCAGGGAGCGGGTGGGGGAGGGGCTGGGGGCTGGGGGGGGACAGGGCAGGTTGGGGGCAGAGGGGGATGTCGGGGCTCTAGGGAGCAGGGACAGGTGGGGGAGGGGCTGGGGGGCTGGGGGGGGGACAGGGCAGGTTGGGGGCAGAGGGGGATGTCGGGGCTCTAGGGAGCAGGGATCAGTTGGGGGAGGGGCTGGGGGGCTGGGGGGGGACAGGGCAGGTTGGGGGCAGAGGGGGATGTCGGGGCTCTAGGGAGCAGGGAGCGGGTGGGGGAGGGGCTGAAGGGGCCGCACGGGAGCAGACTCGGGCGGGGGGCGGGGCCGGGCTGCTTGTGGCGCGCGGAGGCGCGAGGGCGACACGTGACTGAGAACAGCAGAGACTCGCTGGGAGGAAGGAGGAATCCCACAATGCACCGGAGCTGGCAAGAGCCGCATGGAACGGCCCCACTCGGCCCCGCCCTCTGGTGCCTCTGACCTTCTCCTAATGGCGTCCTGAGCGCTGCACTCACTTCCGCTTCCGGCCTCGCCCTGGGTAGAGGAGTTTCAGGGGCGGGGGCGCTGGGGAGGCGAAAGGCCGCCGCAGTGGGCGGGGCCTGTGGCGGCTGGGGGGTGGGGCAGAGCGATCAGGGCTGAGGCCAGGCCCCCGGGCGAGGAGGGTCCAGAGCGGGGCGGGGCTGTGCGGGAGGGGGCAGAGCGGGGCGGGGCCGGGGGCGGGATGGGGCAGAGCGGGGCGGGGCTGGGGGCGGGGCCGGAGCGGGGCTGGGTGTGGGGCCGGGGCAGAGCAGGGCGGGGCTGGGGGGGGGTAGAGCGGGGCGGGGCTGGGGGCAGGACGGGGCAGAGCGGGGGCGGGGCTGGGGGCGGGGCTGGGGGCAGAGCGGGGCGGGGCTGGGGGCGGGGATAGGTCAGGGCGGGGCTGGGTGCCCGTTCCCCGCGGAGGTTGGCCCGGCCCCGCGCACCCAGGGGCGCACCGCACCGCCCCACCCGGTTCGGGGGCCCCGGGGCGCTCAGCCGCGGTGCCCGGTCAGGTCTAAGTGGCACTTTCAGCCCCAGGACATCGCCGCCCGGCCCCGGTCCCCCCGCTGCACCCAGGGCCGGTGCGCTCACGGGGGGCGGAGCATCCACTTCTCCCGAGATGCTCCCCACGGCCACGGGAGACAGAGCTCGGCCCCCCTCGCGCGCGGATAGTGGCTGGGTCAGTCTGGGCCCCCGAGAGCGAGATGTCAACACTGGGCTTCAGCGCCAAAGGCTTTGACCCGAGCCCCGCTCCAGCCGCAGCTCCGGAGCCAGAACAAGCGAGGGCACGTTGGGGGGGAGGTGTTACAGGTGCTGCCGGCGAGCTTTACATCCAAAGCCATCTGTCCTCATGGGACTGGCCTCTCCTTGCACCCCACACAATGCTCCTGAAACCGGATTAGTAAATGGAACGAATTTCCATTCAGACAGAACCAAGGGCTTAGACCTCAACTGCCTTCAGTGAAGATAACTCGTAATTGCTCACCTCAGGGTGGACTGATTTAAATTAAAGCCTTTATAATCAACACGCAGAAAACCTTGCTTTGAATCCTCTATTGGAATTGTGTTTGGCATTCGTACTTCAGTCATTTTCCTAAAGACGGGGTAACTTTCCTTGGTGGGGAACCATCACAATGTCGATTTACGACTAAATGGAATCTGGGCATGAAATGTGCTGCTTTGTTTGTTTGCTAACCAGGAGGCTACGTCCTTCCTCGGATACGAAATCCTTTCAGCCGGCACCAGCCAGAAAACAAGTAGGCAAACATTTGACAGAACAGACAGAGAAACCTCACTGACAGACACCCGCATGGACGCTGTCTACATGCATGTGTGAACCAGCTGGGAGCTCTTACTGAAAAGTTCCCTCTTTAGCTGGGCATCTCGGGGGAATGGTGACTATTTTCTGCTTCCGCTCCGCGATTACAGTCAAAACGTGTGCCTAGGTTACAAAGAAGAGAAGAGCATTTCAGTCATTAAAAACTGAACAGAAAACCTGACCCTGCCAGGGAGAGTAACCCACACATTCACCTGGGATCTTGCTGTCAGGGCACTACAGAATGGAAGTGCTGAGGAGAATAATGCACTCCCCAGAGTCTGTCCTGGTCCAACAGTGAAAAGACCTTTGAGTCTTACCTCACCAGAGCCAGACCATAGGAAAGGACCAGTTCATGCGGTCTCATGTTGCCAGAGGTATCCAGGATTTACAGCCAATCAGATCTGCAGTGCAATCCACAGCTAAAGGCATTCTGTGTCCAGGCCTATGTAAGCGGGGGAATGGTCCCGCTATCGTGGGGACCTTTCCTGGCTCATACACTACCCCCGTGGAATTGGCTGGCGAAAGGATCTGAGTCCTTACTCCCACTCCCTTCACCCAGAGGCCCGCCTGACTCCAGGACACCCCTTCTACTCTCGTGTGGCAGAGTCCTCGTAACCCAGACAAGGCTGGGCCCAGGATTCCTGGGGCTCGACCCTCAGTCTGGTTGTTGTACTTAGGACAGGGCTCGGGTGTCTCCATTCCGGGGTACTCTCTCTGCTCCGGACGCTTCCCTGACCCACTGATCATCGCATATAGTTCAAAGCAAACACAAGTTATTAAACAGCAAGTTATGAAAAATAAGGAGAAACTGGGGAAGGTGAAAGGAAAAGCCGTCACCCCGCTCTGTGGCACGGGGAACCCCAAACAGCTGTGGCTGGAACGTCAGGGCAGTTCACAGTCTGCTCCTCACACGTCCCAGGCCCCTGGCCAGGCCCTCGCTGTGCTGCAGGGACGCCGCGGGTCGGACACTCGTTCTGGCGGTGGCCACACGCCCTCAGGGTCTAGGTGGCAGGGCCCCTCCCCCCCGCAGGGGTTACAATACCCCTCCCAGTGCGGCCTGCAAGGCCTCCAGACTGTTGGGGTCTCCCTGTGCTGGGCCCGCTGCCCAGGGACCCCCTCACTCTGCCCAGCTGCTCCCTACACCTGGCTCCAGAGGGCTCCAGCCCCAGCCCCACTCTGCCCCCACACGGCTGCTGCTGCTCTGCCCCCCACGCGGCCCCCTGGGCTGCTCCTCTCCCCTCAGCTCAGCCCTGCTCAGGCAGCTCCAGCTCACACGGAGACGGGGACCCCCCGGCCTCCTGACTGCCCCAACGCCCACAGTCACACTCCCCTCCACTGCCCCCACAAACTTCCCCCCACCCCCAAACTCCCCTCCACTGCCCCCACAAACGTCCACCCCACACACTCACCTCCACTGCCCCCACAAACTTCCCCTCACCCCACACTCCCCTCCACTGCCCGCACAAACTTCCCCCCACCCACACACTCACCTCCACTGCCCCCACAAACTTCCACCCACCCACACACTCACGTCCACTGCCCCCACAGACACCCCCACCCACACACTCACCTCCACTGCCCCCACAAACTTCCACTCACGCCCACCCCACTCACAAACTCACCTCCACTGCTCCCACAAACTTCCACTCACCTCTACCCACACACTCACGTCCACTGCCCCCACAGACACCCCCACCCACACACTCACCTCCACTGCCCCCCACAAACTTCCACCACACCCCCCTACCCACACATTCACCTCCACTTGCCCCCACAAACTTCCACTCACGCCCACCCCACGCACACACTCACCTCCACTGCTCCCACAAACTTCCACCACACCCACCCACTCACCTCCACTGCCCCCACAAACTTCCACCCACACCCCCCACACACACTCACCTCCACTGCCCCCACAAACTTCCACCCACGCCCACCCCACCCACACACTCCCCTCCACTGCCCCCACAAACTTCCACCCACCCTCACCACACACTCACCTCCACTGCCCCCCCAAACTTCCACCCACGCCCACCCCACCCACACACTCACCTCCACTGCCCCCCACAAACTTCCACCCACACCCCCCTACCCACACATTCACCTCCACTGCCCCCACAAACTTCCACTCACGCCCACCCCACGCACAACACTCACCTCCACTGCTCCCACAAACTTCCACTCACCTCCACCCACTCACCTCCACTGCCCCCCACAAACTTCACCCAATACTCACTTCCACCCACACACTCACCTCCACTGCCCCCCACAATCACCTCCACTCCCCCCCACTCACCCACCCCCACTCACACACTCACCTCCACTGCCCCACAAACTTCCACCCACACACTCCCCAATACACACACTCACTTCCACTTCCCCCACAAACTTCACACACACACACACACCCAACTCACACTCACCTCCACTGCCCCCACAAACTTCCACCCCCACGCTCACCTCCACTGCGCCCCATAAACTTCCACACACTCACACTCCTCCCCCACTTCCCAACACACCCATACATACTCTCCCCCAACACACACACACACACAGACACACACACAGACACTCCACTCCCCACAACCTCCCTCCCCCCCCACACACTGCTGTGGACTGTAGCGTCACTATAGATACTAACAAATTTATTAGAGCTAAGCTTTCGTGGGCTACTGCCCACTTCTTCGGATGCATATAGAGTGGCACATATATTGAGGAGATATATAGACACACATACAGAGAGCATGAACAGGTGGGAGTTGTCTTACCAACTCTGAGAGGCCATTTTTTTTCTCTTACTTAATTGGCCTCTCAGAGTTGGTAACCTTGTGTAGATATATGTAGATAATATTGTATGTAGACTAGAGTCTAAACAAGTGAGGAAATAAGATATCAGGATGACCTATGTATAAAACAAAATGCAGCTGTTGCTCATTATTGTCTGTAACAAAAGGTATAAATGCTTGCTGTAATTGTTTACCTGGGAGAGACCTGCCTAGGAGGGGGAGACCCTGTGTCCTAGTGCACTCTCTCCCTCTATGCAATTGATAGAGAGAGAATAAAGTATCTGACTTTGCTGTACCCAACCAAAGAGTAAAATCATTTTTTATATGATTCCTTTTATTTTTTAGATCATGTGAGATCTCGTGGTTAAGCCAAGGAGGTCTTTTGCCACATTTCCTATCTTTCCTACTCAGCGGAATAGCTTGCTTTTGGGCCTTAATAGTGTCCCTTTGAAAAACTGCCAACTCTCCTCAGTTGTTTTTCCCCTCAATTTTGATTCCCTTGGGACCTTACCTATCAGCTCTCTGAGCTTACCAAAATCCGCCTTCCTGAAATCCATTGTCTCTATTTTGCTGTACTCCCTTCTACCCTTCCTTAGAACTGTGAACTCTATGATTTCATGACCCTCCCCGTCTACAACAACCCTCCCCAGCAGCTCCCCAAAATCCCCTTCCTGAGCTGGATCCACCACAGCCATTTCCCTTCCCCGGGCCCCTAGGAAGATGGGACGGTCTGGAGCAAAACGGGGTCATTATTCTGCAGCCTGTCAGGGCAAGAAGGGAAGTTCATGAGGTTTCTGAATGAGTGTTAGTCCCATTTCACACCCCGATTCCCCCAGGCTCTGTCCTTGCAGACAGACACTCTAGACTCTGCCATGCTGGGAGAAGCCTCAGTGACGCTATTACAGCACAGACCCCGACCTCTCCCCCAGGACTAAACCCACCAGACGCTATTACACTCTCCAGGAAAAGAGTCTCTGAGCCAAACGCCAGAAAAGAGCAGAATCAAAGGAGCCACTTTGGGGGATCCCCGACAGTGTCCCCAGAACAGCCCATTCCCTCAGCAGCGCAGGGACCAGGCAGAGGCAGGAACTGGCTTTTCCTCTCTCTGGCCCCCCCTCCCAGGAAAGTCACTGCCCCGGGGGCCTGCAGGGAATGGAGCTGGGCAAGGCTGGGTGCCCAGAACCTCCCTCCCCACTGATTGCTCCAGCTGCCCCGTCCAGTCTCTCCCCTCTCCCTCCTGCACGAAGAGCCGGTCACTGTCCTGCATTCCCGTGGGCGTTTCCTCGCCAATAGCTACAGCCACTGCTAACGGGGGGTGAGCCTGGGGGCTCTGGCAGCAGCTCTGAGCCGCGCAGAAACTCCGGGGCAGGGATTGGGCGAGCAGGAGCCATTTCTGCAGAGACACTTTCCAGCCAGGCCCCAGCACTTACCCCAGATGTCTCGTATCACCTGCAGTCTCTGGCTCAGGGGCTGATGCCAGCAGAGCCCAGAGGGGTGCGGGGGAGGGTGTAAACTATTTCCCTGAATCCAGTCTCCTTCGGCAGTTCAGTCACCATTTCAGCTAGAGCAGAGCTGCGGTACCTGGGCACTGGGCCATCCGGGGCCTTTAACACCACAGCCCTGGGGAGGTGGTGCTGAGATGGACCATCCAGTGAGCAACACAAGTCCTTCTACCTTCCACCACACCCTAGTTTGGAACTGCTGCTGACGGCTTCCCCCATCCGTGGTAACTTTTATCCCCTCTGCCCTCACTCTATCTGGGGGTTTTCCTTCTGCATGTACCTGGCAGGGCAGGCTGCGCCCCCCCCATCTGAAACCTAATCTTGTCCCAGTTTTTTCCCCTCTGCCCATCCCTCCCCTCCGATTTCCCCCCTTCAGGGGGATTTTCCCTGCCTTTGATTGCAGGGAGCAGATTCTGATGGCGCGTGAGGGCAGCAACTTGCAGACGTTACTGAGCACGTGAGAAGAACATTAGAAGATAAGGACGGCCAGACTGGGTCAGACCAAAGGTCTACTAGCCCAGTGTCCTGTCTGCCAACAGTGACCAGTGTCAGGTGCCCCAGAGGGAATGAAGAGATAGGAATCATCCAGTGACCCATCCCCTGTCGCCCAATTCCCAGCTTCTGACAGACAGAGGCTAGGGACACATCTCTGCCCAATCCCGGCTAAGCCACTGATGGACCTGTCCTCCATGAACCCATCTAGTTCCCCTTTGATCACAGGACCCTGCTCAGGAACAGTGAAGTTGCAAGTTCTAATAGGAAACAGCTTCTGATACAAGGGCAGCTCCTCTTCCTCCTCCCCTCCCGTGGGGATGAGCAGCCCCCCAACTGCCTCTCTGCCCCAGCCTCCTTCAACCCAGTGCCCCGTTCAGCCTCCGCCAACTGTTCCCTTCCCCCCACCGCACCTGGTCACATTCAGCCCCCCGTTGCCCTCTTCAGCCTCCCGCAACTTCCCCGCCCTGCCCTGGCTCCACCACTCTCAGGTTCCCTTCCCCACAACCATCTGTTTCCTTACCATGGGTAACAGGGGCAGAAAATGCTTTTGAAAAAACCTTTTGCAAAGTAAAAATAAAACAAGCCAGTAACCCCCTCCCTTGCTTTGTGCTGGGTGCCCAGCTGTGGGCTTGTGTGTGTGGCTGGGTGGGTGGGGTGTTGTTCTGAGCACACTCTGTTCAGGGAAGGGGTGGAGTTGGCCAAAGGGGCAGGTTGAATCTTTAGCAGAGAATTCCTTTCTCCATTCTGTTAGCTAAGCGTTGTTGTTAAATGTAAGCGACGAATGCAGCATTTGAAGCAATCTGACTATAAATCCCCTGCCCTCTCGGTGGATGTAGTTCTCACAGCCTCTGCTCTTCTGATGTCACCATATGACATGGTGTCTTATTCCATAGCGTCTTGTATATTAGATAGGAACTAAGTTTATAAGGTAAAAACTGAAGCATAACTCCTTCCCTTCCCCGTTTGACTTAGGAAAAATAAATCCTGTTCCCTCCCCTAGTC
>NW_027054621.1:0-11000 GCF_011386835.1 Chrysemys picta bellii | reverse complement strand
TATTTACTCCCACAAGGCTTCCGATGTGTAAGTTCTTAAAGGCCTCTAAAAAGGCATCGTCGACCTGTTGAGAGATTTTCAGAAAAGAAACCGTGTAAACACCCTCACTGCTTGTTTTTGAATTTACGCAACCCCTGTTCCTATTCCATTACCCACCCCTCCTTGACCACTGCTTCTTAATCATTCATTTTACCTGAGCTCCGTCTTTTCCATTCGCTTTGTCCGCCGGTGCCTCCCCCAAGCTACGATCGCCTTCCACCTCTGAGGGGGTGGACAAAGAGAGGCCATCATGCTCATCGTGATGCCTCACGAGGGTTGCGGGGTCGGGTTACGGCTTATCCATCAACATCTGGGTCAAAGGGTCCTCCTCGGAACTGTCGCTGATGTAGCGCTTTCTCCACACAAGTTCAAAGGTGCTCGGGGCTAAAACAAGTCCGAAGTTCTCACGGGGGTGGTGAAGGAGTGCATGTTTCCTCTCAGCAGCCTTTCCGTGATTTCGAAAACACGTGTCCTTGGTAAGAGATGGCCGCCTCCTCTATCTGGCCCTGGGACTTAGGGGGCAATGGTGCTGCACTCTGATTGGCAGAGGTCCTTGGGAGGAGTTCTTAGTGGGGTCACACGACTCACTACCGGAGGGGTCACCCCAACCTGGAAGTCACCCTGATTGGTCAAAATCTCCTCGCAGGGAGGTCCTGTCGGGACGAAACCCCTCTTGATGGGTAGGGGGGAGGGAGTTCTTAGAGGGGTCACACGACGCACTTCTGGACCAGTCACCCCCTATCCTGGAAGTCACCCTGATTGGTCAAAATCTCCTCTCGGGGTGGTCCTATCAGGACGAAACCCCTCCTGATTGGTAGAGTGTGATGGGGGGAGTTCTTAGAGGGGTCACACGACGCACTTCTGGACTGGTCACCCCCCAACCTGGAAGTCACCCTGATTGGTCAAAATCTCCTCTCGGGGCAGTCCTATCAGGACGAAACCCCTCCTGATTGGTAGAGGGTGATGGGGGGAGTTCTTAGAGGGGTCACACGACACACTTCTGGACTGGTCATTCCCCGCCCTGGAAGTCACCCTGATTGGTCAAAATCTCCTCTCGGGGCGGTCCTATCAGGACGAAACCCCTCCTGATTGGTAGAGGGTGATGGGGGGAGTTCTTAGAGGGGTCACATGACCCACCTTGCTTCCGGTCAGGTGGCACCTTGACCCCGGAAGTAATACCCCCGTGGGTGGGACTTCCGGTGACAGGTGGGCGGGACCAAGGGGTCCAGTGGCGCGATTAAAGGGGCCAAGGGGCGGGGTTAGGGTTTGATTGACGGTAGGGCCCTTATACTATTGCTGTGTCCCTGTTGTATATGGACCACTTACTTGCGGAGAGCCTGCTTTTCTGCAAAAAGTTGCACCACCTAATGTTACATGCTGCATCTGGTAATTAGGCTCAGTGGTTGGAGCGTAGGTCGCAGGGAGGTGCAGGATTGTGCCTAGGCTAAGAGTGGTGCTAGAATCATGGTCCAGGGACACACCAGGGTCAAAACCGAGATCAGAGTCCATCGACAAAGCAGAAGCAGAGATAGTGTCCAAGTCCAGGCCAGAGGTCGTAGCCAGGTAGTCAGAGACCAAAGATCAGCCAAGTCAATGTCAAGCCAGAGTCCAGATACAGGCCAAGAGTCAAAGCCGGGTAGTCAAAGTCCGAGTGCTTGGGGAAGATCAGGAGGAGAAGGCAATGCTGGAGCGGGTCGGTGGGGTGCCTGGAGCAGGACTAGAGAAGGGCAAGGAGAATACGGAACCAGGGTGGGTAGCCAACATCTGAAGCCAAGAAGGGTCACGCCGAAGTCATAACCAGAGACCGGAGCCAAGGGTCAAGCCAGAGTCAACAGCGAGGAACTGGAGGGCAGGGCAGGGCAGGGCAGGGTGGTGCATGCAGGCGGGAACCAGGATGACTTACAGGTTCTCCTAGGCACTGCCCAGCTGGAGCTCTAGAGCCCCCACATTGGGGGACTCCCTTCCTAGGAATAAAAGAAAGAGAGCAAGATGACAAAGATGTCTCTTACTCTGGGGTCCAAGCCCAGGGGAGCTCCCACCCCGGCATTGTGCCAGGACCCCATCACCCTCCTGGTTCCTTTCACACTCAGAGACCCCCTAGCAGGAGGGGAGAATAACGGGCAGAAAGCGAAGGTGCCCCTGGGGGAAAGGGACCAGCCTGGGACCCAGTCCAGTTCCCAGATCTATCCCCAGGAGTGTGTGACCAGGAGCACAGCCCTTCCTCTGTGTTTCATTCACCACCTGCCAGATGGGGAGGAGCTTTCCTTGTCCCAAGGTGCTAGGGGGGAGTTTCATTCCTGGCTGGGAAGGGTTCAGATACCGGCTGGGTGGCTTGGGCCCCAGGTGGGGGATGGTCAGACATTCACTGCGGCAGGGTGACACGGGCCATGGGAAGGTCTGAGCAGTGACGGCAGGGGAGGGGCTCCACATCGGGCCACCCCTCCCAGACTGCAATGGTTCCTGAGGATAACCCCTGGCTCTGCGGATGCTCTCGTTTCTGGGCCAGCCCCACGGCCCTGACAGCCTGATGCTTCCGAAACTGGCCTCTGGGCATGGGGGCAGGGACCGTAACTGGCCTGGCCCCAGCTCCAGGGGTCGGGGAGGGGCATGGTGGTGAGAGCGAGGTGCTCGGCCTGGGTATCTCTCAGTGCTGTGGGGTTTATGTCCACTCCCGCCAGCCCTTCTCCCCCAGGCCCAGTGAGACAGAGCAGTACCTGCGGCAGGGAGTGGGAGCTTCTGGTCATGCGAGGGGGGAGAGGGGACTTCAAAGGTGTCCCACTGCGCACAGCCCCAGCAATGCTTTGGGGACCTGGCGCAAGCACCGGATGTAGAACAGGTGCGCCATGATCGTGGCGCTAACATCCTCCTGCTGAAAGGGAACAAGAATCAGTCAGAGACTAGACACCCATGGCAACGAAGGGCATTAACGGCAATGGGAACCGGCAGAATTTCCATCCCACCCCTCCCCATGTCTGAGGGACGGATTCCCGCACCCAATCCCCGAGACGAAATCTTGTCTCCTCTCTAGTGACCTCCAACCCCTCTCTCACTATTGTGGAATGAACTCCTGCCCCCATTCCTCTCAGGCCCCCCGTGAGAGCTCTTCTACCTCCAAACCCAGCTGGGGGTTCAGCTCCGCTCCCCAGAATCCCCTCAGCCACCCTCGCCTCCTCCACCTGAGGGGCTGGGAGGCTCTGGGCAGTAGTGCCGGGGGGTGAGAGGATGTGGACACCTTTTCCCAAGGGACGCCCCTGTTGTTAAGATGACGTCATGGACAGTGGCTCTGGGGCATGGGGCACTTGAGCAGCCTCTGCTGACTGACTCCTCCAGTTCTCCCAGAGCAGGGGGTGGCTGGGATAACACGATCCCAGAGCCCTAGGAACCGGCTTGAGGCCCTGAGCGGTGGGAAAGGCTCACAGTGGTCACATGGGGAATTGGCAGCCCCTAGTATGAGCAATGGCAGCGTGTCGTGTTGATGTGATGAATGTTAGGAAATAGCCTTGCTGGAGAGCTGGGTCTGCTCTGCTTTGAGCTGCTCAGGGGACAAGCTGGCACCGACCAATGGCACCTGCCTGGGTTCATCCTCTCCTTGCTCCCAGGTCAGCGCGTGGGGATGGGATGGGAATGACTTTCAATGGCCTGGAGGTGAAAGACCCTGGGGCTCCCTCCCGAATTGATCCTTCTTTGGTTACCTCATCCCCTATCAGTTGTCCGGCTTCCCCCAGGATGGAGTATGTTAGCACCAGCGCAGCCTGGCTGATACGGATCTGGGGGTCATGTATTGCCAGAAGCGCCGCCTGGATGAACGATATTCTCTGGCCTTCTGAAAAGATCTGTCCAAAGACCTAAAACCAACAGCACCACAGCCCTTGTTAGTTGCCCAGAACCAGGCTCCAAATCCCTCTAGTATCTCACAAGGTGAAGAAGAGTCCTGGGGTAGCCAACCTTTGGGGTCCCATGGACCAAGGAACCCCCGTCAGTAAGAGGTTGCAGGCACTGAGGAATAGCTCTTTCTGGAGCAGGATTCACCGCAGGTGCCATGACATGCTGGGAATGTGTCTGCGCACTCTGGAACCAGCTCACACAGACAAAGGATCCCTACTGCTCCCAGCAGCGATATCTCCTGCAGCTCACCCGCTAGAGGAAAGGGCCTTTTAGATCTCCTTCCATTCCCGCTCCTCTCCCCACTGACATTCCCAACACCAACTAAATCATCCAACAGATTTTTGCCCCAGATCCCTAAATGGCCCCCTCTAGGATTGAATTCATAATCCTGGGTTTAGCAGGACAATGCTCAAACCACTGAGCTATCCCTCCCTCTCCATAACACACTAACTGCAGGGGGAGACAGCTCCACACCTGAGCTGCTGCAATGCACCAGCGGAGAGTCCTTACCTCTCCCACCCTGGCCATATTTCTGTAGGCCAGGCGCTCGGTGTCCTGGAGCCTGTCCTGGCACCACAGATGGCTTGCCTCTTGGATGTTCAACCCTGGGAAGAGAGACACACCCATTGGGGAGGGTTGGAATCCGGTTTTAGTGCCTGTTTCCTTCTGTTCCCTTTGCTGGGTGAACACTGGCCGGGGTCCTCGGGGCACCCAATGGACCAGGCGGCTAAGTAGCTGAAGGGGGATTTGTCTCATTCATCACAGCAATCATGGACCCTTATGGCCATGGTGCTCTGGGAGTGGGCGCCTGTTAACAGTGGTGTCTAATACTGAGAACCCACCCACTGAAGTCAGGATCTGGCCCTAGCTACCCAACTGGTGACATCTTACAAGCTTTGGTCCTTCTCCTGTGGTTCCTGCCCCTGCCCTCATGGTGGGCTCTTTCCCTCCACGTGTCTCAATAGCTCCGTTCCTGTCCCCTCACCAGCTGGCTGCCCCCTGGGTGGGCTGATTTCCCTGGGCTGGGGGGCGGAGCCAGGATCTGAGGTAAAGCTGCCAATTTCCCTGGCATGTTCGTCCCCTTCCTCTCTCCCTGAATTAGGGAGATGAGTGTGAGACATCATCTAAGCTGCGGTCGGTCTCAGAGGAGGGGGCTTCTTTCTGTAGGGTCTCTTGGCCAGCAACTGGGGGGCCCAAAACAGGGGCCTTGTTTCCATTGAGGTCCCTCTGCCCTGCTGCAGTTGGTCTAACAGAAGAGGCCTTAGTTCTATTGGTGTCCCAATGGCCAGCTGGAGCTAGTCGCCAAGGGACTCACTTCTATGGGGCCCCATTGCCCAGCTGGGTTTCTTACCCCTCCTCTGCAGCAGGAGCCTCTGCAGCCAATGTAGCCCGCTCCTGGCTTGCTGGCTGATGTCGTTGGCTGGGTCCGAGATGTACAGACCCAGCTGCAATACAAAGTTGCCCGCCTTAGGGAAATCGGAGGAGGTCTGGTGGGAGGAGAAGAGGGGAATCCATCAACAGTGTCCCTTCAGCTCCCCAGCTCCTCTGGGCCAGAGCTCTGCTCCCATCCATCTGTAGGAGGCGCTGAGGGAGAGGAACTAGAGCCCTCTTTCTCTCTGACCCCAAAGGAGCTTGAAGCAAAGGGACCAGGGAAGGGCCCTCTATGAGCACTCGCTGCCAGGCTGCTCCAGAATAACAAGGGCCTTGAGGCCAGGCACGACCCTGCCAGCCCGTGGCCTGTGGAACGCAGTCCCTCACGGACCCAGGGCGGACCAATTAGCCAGGGGATGAGGAACTTGACTCAAGCCCTGACTCTGCAGGATGCTGGGGTCAAAGGTCACTTACGTCAAATCCGGGCAGGGAGGTGGCAAATTGGAGCAGGGCAGCGCTGCACCGTAAGGCTCTAACTCTCTCCTGTCTGTTTTTGGACTGGAGCCAGAAATAGACGTGCTGCGGGAGAAGGAGGCAGGGGAGGGTCAGCGGGCAGGCGTACATGCTCTACAAACGAGCCTCTCCCCCTCCCATGGGTCTGAGACATTGTGCCCAGGGGGGAATAGCTGACTCCTCATGTGGGGGTTCATGACACTGCCCACGTCTTGCTGGGCACAAGCTCATTATCTCTCCAGGCTGGGACAATGTTCGGTCTTGGGGCTGGTCTATTTGCTCTGAACTCCTGATCCATGAACAGCACGTCAGGATCAAGGCACATGCCCTGGACCCCAGACCCCGGCTGCAAAGGCCTTGGTAAGATGGATGGAGCGGCCGTGAGGACAATGCCTCCGGGAACTGCAGTGTCCCTAGGACAGAAGAGCTGATTCCCTGAGGCTCCTCCTGTATGTCAGGGTCTCCCTAGAAAGGAGCCAGAGACTTTTCTCAGAGGCCCATGTCCTGCATCTCACAGGGGTTTCAGTCTCTCAGTCCCCAGCCAGGCCTGGTGCTCACTGTTAGTGCGTAATGCTGCCATGCAGAGCTCTGGCTGACACTCCCAGCTCCTTCCCCTGCTCCCCTGCGCCCGCGCCCCCGCCCCGTGAGGCGTAAGGGTCCCAACATGGCACTGCACTGACAGCTCTGGGAACGTGTGGCCGCTTAGGTCCAAGCTGGGAGGACACAATGGAAATGTGACTCTTCTAGTCTCTCCTTTGCAGCCCTCCCACGGGGTTCAGGGGAAATTCCGCCCCAGACCCTCCCATTCTACTCACCTCCAAGAGGTGCTGCAATTTGTCTATGGTGGGGGTCTCGGTGAGCAGGCACCCGAGCATGGTGTCCAGGCCCTCTAAAAAGGTGTTGTGCAGAGCCTGCAAGAAGAGGGAGCACCCGTCAGTCATGGGACATGGGGCTACACCAGTCAGGGGACCAGGGGGGTTCTCGGGGGAGCCCTGGCCAGACCCAAAAGGCACATCCTGGCCTCTGCCATTCCCATCTCTCCAGGGACACTTAGCAAGAGTTCAGGGCCGGATGCCTGCTGCCTCTTCAATCCTTGCTCTTAGCAGTTCTCTGCGCAGGGCCTGGCACCCAGCAGACTAAGGAACAGCCAAACCGCAATGGGTGGGAGGTAGGATCCCCGGGAGAGTCCAGGCAGCAGAGCAGAGAATGAGGAGAGGGAAGGCTGGGTTCAGCCACAGAGGGGTAACACAATCCCCCCTGGAGGGAAGGGGCCCTCCCTGAGAGTTTGTGTTGTCCCCCCTACGCCCTGCCTGGGCCTGTTCCCAGCTCTGCTCACCCCTCCCCTATTCTCAGCAGCTCCATCAAACCGAGGGAGCAGGGACCAGAGGTGGCTCCTGCTCCTGGGACGGAGAAGTAGGATCATGACCTACCTCGAAGTAGGGGTTATACCGCTCAGTGGTCATGGTGAATATGGAATACATAAGAGCCCGCAGGAGGCGTGACTCCAGCTCCAGGGCAAGCGGCGGCTTCAGTTTGCTGGCAGGAGAGAGGAGCCCGTGTTATACTTGGCAGCACCGGAGTGGCACTAGCACTGACAGGGACATGACCCCCCTCCCCCGCAGTGATCCCCTCCCTACGGCCACTCTAACGTTATGGGAGTGAAATCACCCCGCAGCCAGGAAAGAGGGGAAGTTCCCACCTCCTCTGCTGGGGGACGCGAACAGCCACAGCTGGGGGTAATCTAGAACAGAGAGGATCTGGGACTCCCGGCTCCGGACCCGATCAGCACCAGGGTTAGGGCAGCTGGATGGGAGGGTCCTGGTACCTGAGGCTGCAAACCGCGGCCATGGAGCTGGAGATGACGGAGGTTGGCTCTGGCACCAGGGGCAGATTTTCAATCAGCTCCTGAGAGACCCCAAGAAGATAAAATCGCATGTGAGACTCAGGCCCCGCAGACCCACAGGCGCTTCCCAGGGAGGAGACCAAAGTGCTCTGCAGAAACAGCCAGTGTCACCCCCACCCCCAACCAGCTGGGCCCCTCATTCTGCCCATACATCAAACTTCCTTCCCCCTCTCCCATCCAATTCCTCCCTCCCCTTCCCTCCGGCCTTACAATTCCCCCACTGCCAGCTCCCGATCGGTGTCAGAATTTCCCCCTTCCCTGCTCCCCAGCCCTCAGCGCCAGGAACTACTGTCGTCTGCTCCCCACTCCAGCCCCACTAACTCTTCCTCCCATATCTGGGTCCCTCGTCCCAGGGGCCAGACACGGGGTCCCACTCACCGCAATGCTCTCCACGAGGGCCACCTTTGAGAAGGGCGGCTCCAGGGTGTCCCGCCGCTGCTGCTGTGCGAAGAAGCACAGACGTGGGATAGCATTGAGGAAGAAGAGCTGTTTGGCCCTGTCCTCCAGCAACTAGGAGTGGGGTGGGGGAGAGAGAGAGACGGTTAGGTAGGGACCTCCCCACACCACCTAGAGCAGCTCCAGGGCTCAGGAACCCCATGGGGTTGGACAGGGAAAGCCGCCCCGCTTCCCGAACCCAGTGTCGCCCTGCGCAGACTGGGGTTGTAACTGGGACAGTGTCTGTGGGGAGCGGACACCTTGGTCTGCGTGAGACAAATACCCCCACTTTGGGGTGCCAGGTAACAGGGGAGAAGCGCCCCCCACTGGGGGTGAGGGATTCTCTGGGACAAGACCCCCCTGCGTGGGTGGGGATGGAACAAGGGGCAGGACAGACTCCGGGGCAGCGCAGCTGGGGGATTTTTGTACCTCAGCTCTGCCCTGGAGGTGCCCCTGGATGACCCTCATGATCTCTTGTTCAGGGGACTCCTCCTCCTCCTCATCCTCCGCCTCATCCTCCACCTCCTCTTCCGCCTGCTCCGCCTCCGTCTCCTCCTCCTCCTCCTCCGCCTCCTCCATCTCCTCCAGCTGGGCACTGGGGCTGGGCTCCTGGCTCCTCTGCTTCCTGGAAAGGAAGCCGCAGAGCCACCTTGCCCGGCTCCCACCCTCTCCTGGGTTCCTCCGACGTAGCATGACCCTGGGCCACCTCCGTTTGGGACCAGAAGGTGCCTCAGGGCCTGCTAAGGGAGCTGGTGTTTTATTCTTCCTCCAGAAGGTCAGGGAGCTCCTCTGGTTTGCCAGTCCACAAGCCTCTTCCCCGCCCGTGGAGACAGAGGGGCCGCTCTCCTCCCGGAGAAGCCAGACGCTGCTCCCTGCTGGCTCTGGAGCCACCTCCCCAGCCTTCCGCCTCAGCATCCGCTTCAGCCGCTTCATTCTGGAACCGAGTGGGGAGCAGCCGTGAGTCTGGGCTCAAGGCAGCCTCTCCTTAACGGGCCTGCCTGCTCCCCTGCCCACCTCCCCTCCGCTGAGGCAACTCCCCCACACCGCACACCCCACCCCAGGGCATGGGGCTGCCGTCCACACACAGTGGCAGCAACTCACAGCACAGGCAGCTCCCAATGTTCCCCCTCACCAATGGGGCCCTGTGATACTGGGAGAGTCTCGTCCTTTCAGAGCAATGGGGCTCTCCGTTAGTTTGGACAAGCAGCTCCCTCCACCCCAGTAGGCCCCGCTCCCTCCCAGGCTAAAGAAAGAGCAGAACCCGGAGAGTCCCCAACGAAAGTTCGTTCACAAGGTACCAATCCTAGGAGGCAGGAGTCGCCCTCAGTTCCCACTGATTTCACTGATTGCGGTTGTGGGTGTTCAGCACCTGGCAGGTTCTGCCCTTCCCAAAGGCTCTCAATGTGGGGAACAATCTCCTGCAAGGGAAGGGCTGGGAGCCCTATTGTTGGGCCATTCCCACCACACTGGGGATGGCTCTGGAGAACTCCACTCACTTGCTCTCGATGGGAAAGAGTTGGATGGAAGATGCTCTCTTCCTCAATCTCCTGCACCCAGGTGGGCAGAAAGGGTGCTGCCCAATGCCCTGCCCGCAGGTAGGGGGTAGAAGCCAGGAGATCGAAACTGGCTGTGAAAACAAGATGATGGTTTATTGCCAGGCGATGGATAAATTCAGCCTAGCAACTGGGGTTCACAACACTGACCTACAGCCAGCAGGACACCTCCCATCTCCAGGTCTCCTAGTACCTCACACACATTCCTGTAGTGTGATGGTCTAAGGGCTCTAGGGCAGTGTCCCCAGCCCCACTGATGGAAACAGAGGTCTTGGCAGGAGAAGCCACTGCCTCAGGGTCGCCGAGGGAGTCAGGGATAGAGTCGGGGACGGAGCCTTTGTCCAGGCTCCCGCACTAGCCACTAGAGGAACACTCCCTTCCAGAGCTGGGTAGTGCCAGCGGGACTCTATTCCCAGTCTCCCTGGCTCTGAGTGTGACTGAGGAAGGGGGTTGGGAGTCTGGACTCCTGGCTTTCATTGGCGGTTTTGCTCTATTCCCAGTCTCCCTGGCTCTGAGTGTGACCTATGGAGGTGGTGGAATCTTCATCCTTAGAGATTTGTAAGGCCCAGCTTGACAAGAAAAAAATCATCTATTTTAAATTAAGGGCAAAATTTATGACAATCTCTTAAATAATTTAAATAGAAGAGGAAAAAATAACATTAAGTGGAACATGTTCACTGCCAAGTTTTTAAGGCAGTCACACCACTGACGTGATAGCTAAGGCCCTGGAAGCAAAGTTAGCTGAAAAACTAACCCAGCTTTGGACAGCAATAGCTTCCTTGAAAGGGGTAGAAAATATTTCCTTCAGTTCTTCAGTGCAGTTTATTCAAATAGTTCAGTTCAATTGACTAGTTCGTTGAAATTCAAGAAAGCCATTGGGAGTTCACAAAACAGGCAAACTGGTTTTCCTCCATCAATCTATGCATAAAAACGAGGTGTGAGGGGATGGATCTACTAGTTCATCAATCTAGTGTTGTATCCTTGGGGGCAGCAGGTTTAGGAAGAAATTACTGGAGACCAGAGAACTGTAAGCCTTAAAAAGCAACCATTTATTTACACACACTGAACTAACCAAACCAGGCAAAACTTTCCTAATAATCTAACTCAGTTGCCATAGCAACACAAGATGCTATTACCAGGGCAACCAAATCCACAACATCTAGAAACACGTGGAGACCAGAATGTATCATTTCAGTTCACTAACCACCAGGGCCGGCTCCAGGGTTTTGGCCGCCCCAAGCAGCCAAAACCAAAAAAAAAAAAAAATTGTCCAACCAGATTTTCGAAGTACTGGTTTACAT
>NW_027054620.1:0-11000 GCF_011386835.1 Chrysemys picta bellii | reverse complement strand
CTGCAGAGTAGTCCTGTTGAGATCCAGGAAGTGGGAGGGCAGAAGCCTGCCCACTGCGAAAGGACCTCCCCACAGCCTCAGGGGAGGATCCACAGGTCCGGGATTCCAAATAATTGCGGGGGACAACTAAGGAGATAACAGGATCCACCAGCTGAAATCCCCGGTGGGCCTCGGGACCAGCGTGGAATATAGGCTGGCCCACCGGAGCTCCTCACCCTCCAGAGGTGGTAAGAAGTCCCAACACTTTGTGCCTGAGTGGGATGCGAGGGTGAGGACATGAAGAGTGTGGCTCATACAGATGTTTTCTTGGTGTGGTCCGGAACCAAACCTCTGCAAGTCATGCAGCCGGCTCACTGTAAAGGCGTGGAATGGCCTGGCAGGTCCACGGGCCCGATGAAAAGGTCCAGAGGGCCTGGGGTGGAGGGTGGGCGGGGCATGCCCTCTTGCAGAACCCGGTTGAGGAAGACCCGAGCAGTGGGCAGTAAAGCGGTTCTCACTATGGTCCCTGGGCCAGAACCTAGAGTAGAGAGCGGGCCCAGGATCCCCCCAACCCGCCACTTCAGAAACACCGCCTGGGAGGGGAAGACAGGCCCCTGACATGACAGGAGGCTAAACTGTTCTTGAATAAGCCCATAGGGATAACAGAGACTGTGGGAGTTCTCTCATCAACCACCTTGCTGGCTTGTGATTAAAAGGTCTCAGTAGACAGTAACCCTGGCCCTCGAGAGAGAAGGGTGACATGGAGGGTTGCAGTGAGCCTCCGAGGCTAGCATAAACCGCCTAGAAGCACGGGACCCATGGGGACAAGGTCGGAGCTCTGCCACAACACCTGGCTGGCATATTTTGCCTTGCTCATTTGTTCAGGGTATAACCATTCACCAGATTTGGAGACAGGAAGGAATTTGTCCCTAGGTCAAATCAGCAGGGACTTTGGGGTGGTGTGGGGTTGCCTTTTTCTGCAGCATATGTCATGGATCATCTGCTGGGATCAATTAGGTATATTTCACCTATTCAATTCCCTGCCATTCCAGGAGTCTTGGGCATTGGTGGCATCTTTGTGTCTCCTATTCTCTGCCGGTGGTACATAATTTTAGATCCTGCGAACTAAAATGCTTTGGTCCAACTGAAGTACTTGGTCTCAATGTGAATGTATTTGGGTGGATTTTAATGGCCTATGATATACAGGAAGTCAGATTAGATGTTCTTGTGGTCCCGTCTTGCTTTAAACTCTATGCAACTAAATTACCACTAGTTTTCATTATGGAATTTGTATCTGTGGAAGTTCCATTGTAAAGTCCTCCACATATTGTTTATTCCTGATCTTCCGTAAGCTATTTCCTTTTTAAAGTGTCTTGCAGTCTGCCTCCACAGATCAAAATTACTCAGCCCCTGAATGACCAGCTTACTCATTTCTATTTATGGATTGGCACTAAAATGTTTCCCTTTCCTTACATATTGAAGCTCTATCACCCTGAAGAATAAAAAAAGGGAAAGACACCTGCATTCCTACATCTTCTATATATTGTTTTAACAATATAATTTCTTCTGCAGGATGGGAAATTCGGCACCCATACAAATCAATGTTTTGACTGAGATCTTCTGAAAGAAGGAGAGAGTTTGAACTCTCATGCAAGGCTGAGCTGCATTTTTCCTGGTGAGAAACAAAAAAAATGAAGACTGAACATTCTGGTGATAGAAAAGATAGCCCTTGAGTTGCCAGTGCCCACATATCCAGCCAGACATGAAGCAAAGGTAAGCAGTGCGGATAATGCTCTTTCATGGAGCAGAAGTCAAAATAGCATTAGGGGCAAAAAAATCTTAGCAAGGTCAAAGGAGAAATTGCAGCTGTCCAGGTTTGTTGTCAGTGATATAGAATCATAGAATATCAGGGTTGGAAGGGACCTCAGGAGGTCATCTAGTCCAACCCTCTGCTCAAAGCAGGACCAATTCCCAACTAAATCATTCCAGCCAGGGCTTTGTCAAGCCTGACCTTAAAAACCTCTAAGGAAGGAGATTCCACCACCTCCCCAGGTAACCCATTCCAGTGCTTCTCCACCCTCCTAATGAAAAAGTTTTTCCTAATATCCATCTAAACCTCCCCCACTGCAACTTGAGACCATTACTCCTTGTTCTGTCATCTGGTACCACTGAGAAAGTCTAGATCCATTGTCTTTGGAAACCCCTTTCAGGTAGTTGAAAGCAGCTATCAAATCGCCCCTCATTCTTCTCTTCTGCAGACTAAACAATCTCAGTTCCCTCAGCCTCTCCTCATAACTCATGTGCTCCAGCCCCCTAATCATTTTTGTTGCCCTCCATTGGACTCTTTCCAATTTTTCCACATCCTTCATGTAGTGTGGGGCCACAAACTGGACACAGTACTCCAGATGAGGCCTCACCGATGTCGAATAGAGGGGAATGATCATGTCCCTCGATCTGCTGGCAATGCCCCTACTTATACAGCCCAAAATGCCGTTAGCCTTCTTGGCAACAAGGGCACACTGTTGACTCATATCCAGCTTCTCGTCCACTGTAATCCCTAGGTCCTTTTCTCCAGAACTGCCCCCAGCCATTCGGTCCCTAGTCTGTAACAGTGAATGGGATTCTTCCGTCCTAAGTGCAGGACTCTGCGCTTGTCCTTGTTGAACATCATCAGATTTCTTTTGGCCCAATCCTCTAATTTGTCTAGGTCCCTCTGTGTCCTATCACTACCCTCCAGCGTATCTACCACTCCTCACTTTAGTGTCATCTGCAAATTTGCTGAGAGTGCAGTCCACGCCATCCTCCAGATCATTAATGAAGATATTGAACAAAACTGGCCCAAGGACCGACCCTTGGGGCACTCCGCTTGAAACCGGCTGCGAACTAAACATGGAGCCATTGATCACTACAGGTAGAGCCCAACGATCTAGCAAGCTTACTATCCACCTTATAGTCCATTCATTCAGCCCATACTTCTTTAACTTGCCGGCAAGAATACTGTGGGAGACCATATCAAAAGCTTTGCTAAAGTCAAGGAATAACACATCCACTGCTTTCCCCTCATCCACAGACCCAGTTATCTCCTCACAGAAGACAATTAGATTAGTCAGGCATGACTTCTAATGGAAGACTTCTCTAATGGAGAGCAACGTCTCCTGGCCCAACTGTTGGAAATGAGCATCCCTCAAGTTATTAATGGAAAGTGGAGATACACAAGCGGAAAATAATCTTCACTTCTTTAAGTAAAATCAAGAAGAGTGTCTCTGCTGTAAACCAGACATAACATATTGTACCCGTATTACCATTGTTGTGAAACATGGACGCTGTAGCAGGCCATTGGAGATGTAGTGTGGTCTGGTGGAGAAGTCACTTACCTGGGAGTCAGAAGACCTTGGGTTTATTCCCAGCTCTGCCACTAACCTCTTGTGTTAACTTGAGCAAGTCATTTCCCTTCTGTTCTTCTCACTCCCCTCCCATCCTCTGTTAAATTGGATTGTGAGTTTCTCAGGGCAGCAGCTCTCTCTTACAGGTTGTTAGTATCAGCCAAGTACAATGGAATTCTGATCTTGTTTGGGACCTTCCATGCTACCATACCTTAATATCAATCCCATGCTGGAGAGTTGACCACAGAAGAATCCATTTTATTCATCAGAGTGTAATATATAAATCAGGAAAGAAAGCAATTTATTTTCTCTGTTTAGGCTGGGTGCTTTGTCCTTGAAATGATCTTGGGGGCGGGGGGGGGGGGGGAGAGAATCTTGCTGCAGATCTTCATGAGAGGCCTAATCCCTGGAGCTGATCTCAGCATCTGACTCCCACAACCAATGGCACATCCTTCCTCCATTCAGAGGGAGTCTCCAGGGCTGGGGTTGTTGCTTTCTCCAATGCCACAGAGCACTTTGGACTTTTCCTGGCCACTGTGGAACTGTCTATATTCACACTCAGATCTCCCTGGCCAGTATAATACCAAGGAAATAAAAAAGGAAGTGGAATCTTTAACTAACCAACTTATCTCCACCAAGATTTTGAAAGGCCATGGATACCACTTCTTGCTAACACCCTGTCACAGGAGGTTTTGTGCATATGCACTATGATGCAGTCTTTAATTACAGGGTCACATGCATTTTTCCACAGGAGTGTGTAACACAGCACAGAGTCACCACCGCTGCGCCTCCTGCTGGCTTGCTCTGGGAATTAGCCCATTCAGCCGTGGAGCGCCCTCTGCAGGTGGTGTCTTGCCCATTGTCTGTTCGGCTGTGTTGTTTCCACCACCAGGACATGTGTTGCTCTCTGGACCATGGTGTCATCTTCAGGACATTGCCCTCTGGCAGTGCCCACTACTCCATTCTCCCACCCCTTCCGGGGGTACATCAGCAGTCCTAGTCCACACCTGCCTTCATGGTTACCAGCCACCCCAAAGTCTAGTCCCTTTCCTCAGGGACAAGGTGCAATCCATGGGCCCTGCTCCCTCGTGGCACGATGCAGTGCAAGGGGGGAAGGGGAGGGATCCAGACCCACCCACTACTCTGGGCCCCGGCCCAGGGACCCTCAAGCAGCAGTCGCTTGTTGCCTTTCTCCACTCCCCATCACTGCCTGCCTTACCTGGGCCACTTCCCCATAGCCCTAGCACCCACTCAGCCCTCGTTTCAAGGCCTGCAGTCTGGCTGGGTCAGCCAGAGCTGCCACTGCCCTGCTACCCTGCCCAGCACTGCTCTGTCCGGGGTGCCGCTCCTTCTATCAGGAGCCAGTCCTCCTCCCTTGCTGGTCAGGGGGAAACTGATCTCTCCTCTGTGCCGCAGGCTTTATATAGGGCTCAGCCTGGCCCTGATTGGCTTCCCAAAGGCCCTTTCTGATTGGCTGCCCCACTACAGAGGGACAGTTCTCATTAAATATGAATAAGGAGCTATTCAATATTTTGTTTTAGCCTTATTGTTCAATGTGGTGCTTCATGCCTTACTTACTACAGTCCCCATTACATCTGCACATGGAGCGAGATTCTGATCTCAGTTACACGTGTGTGAATCAGGAGTAACTCCACGGATGTCAATGAAGTAACACTGATTCAAAATTACGTATAAGTGAAATCAGAGTCTGGTCCAATGACTGTCTGAAGTGCCTGAACCTGTATTTCAATTCCCTTATACTGCAAAGTGTCTGTGTGTACACACACACACACACAGACACACACACACAGTGCCTCTCTTTGTCAATACATTTAGACAGAGATGCCTTCTTTGCCTAGAGGAGAAAAATCTGACAAGACCTTTAGGCTCAGGCTAAAGAAATGGTTTTGAATGGAAATTCATACATTCTAATGCCAGAAGGAACCACTGTGATTATTTTGTCTGACCTCCAGACCAGAGAAAGTCCCAACATAATTCCTTTTGAACTAAAGCATAGATCTTTAAAAAAATTGATTTAAAAAGTTGCCAGTGATGGTGAATCCACCATGACCCTTGTTAAGTTGTTCCAACAGTTAATTACCCTCACTGTTAAAAATGTGTGTCTTATTTCACTGGTCTACAATTTTTGAGAAGTCGTCTGCTTCAGAGATAAAATGTGCTATTTATTATGTATTTTGATGTGCTGAATTCAAATATGACAAAACAACTGATTGGCTACTGTTTCTAAGATATTTAAGTTTTTACATTTT
Source organism: Chrysemys picta bellii (assembly GCF_011386835.1). NCBI lineage: Eukaryota > Metazoa > Chordata > Testudines > Emydidae > Chrysemys > Chrysemys picta. Next base: position 5,368 of record NW_027054620.1, on the reverse strand, counting down.
ATGTCTATGTATATTGTGTAGATAGAGTTTTAATCATAAATTGTAAACCTAGGTCTTTTCATGGGTTTATGGTTGCTTTACATGATAATATTTCACCTGTCCTGTTTATGTAACACTTTAAAAATCAGCAAAAGGGTTATATAAATAAAATTTATTATGAAACAAAAGGCAAAAAACTATTATGTACATAGTTTAGTCCTATTCAGTGTCTACTCGGCGCTTCTTGGCTTGTCTCTTGTATTCATTAAATGGAGCATCTCTTGTCACTGTCCAGCAATAGTCTGCAAGCATTGATGGGCTCCATTTGCCCTGATAGCGTTTCTCCATTGTTGCAATGTCCTAGTGAAATCGCTCGCCGTGCTCGTTACTCACTGCTCCGCAGTTTGGTGGAAAAAAATCTAGATGAGAGTGCAAAAAATGTATCTTTAGTGACATGTTGCAACCAAGGCTTTTGTATGCCTTGGGGAGGTTTTCCACCAACAACCTGTAGTTGTCTGCCTTGTTGTTTCTGAGAAAATGTATTGCCACTAACTGGAAGGCTTTCCATGCCATCTTTTCCTTGCCATGCAGTGCATGGTCAAAGGCATCATCTCGAAGAAGTTCACGAATCTGAGAACCAACAAAGACACCTTCCTTTATCTTAGCTTCACTTAAGCTTGGAAATTTTCCATGGAGGTACTTGAAAGCTGCTTGTGTTTTGTCAATGGCCTTGACAAAGTTCTTCATCAGACCCAGTGTAAGGGTGGTAACAAAATCTTCCTTGATTCAACAAGTTGTGGATGCTGAACACTTTTCCTCCCAGGCTCCAATGACTGTTGGAGTGGCCAATCTTTCTCAATGTAGTGGGAATCTCTTGCACGACTATCCCATTCACAGAGAAAACAGCAGTACTTTGTGTATCCAGTCTGCAGACCAAGCAAGAGAGCAACAACCTTCAAATCGCCACAAAGCTGCCACTGATGTTGGTCATAGTTTATGCACCTCAAAAGTTGTTTCATGTTGTCATAGGTTTCCTTCATATGGACTGCATGACCAACTGGAATTGATGGCAAAACATTGCCATTATGCAGTAAAACAGCTTTAAGACTCGTCTTCGATGAATCAATGAACAGTCTCCACTCATCTGGATCGTGAACGATGTTGAAGGCTGCCATCACACCATTGATGTTGTTGCAGGCTACAAGATCACCTTCCATGAAGAAGAATGGGACAAGATCCTTTTGATGGTCACAGAACACGGTCACCTAACATCACCTGCCAGGAGATTCCACTGCTGTAGTCTGGAGCCCAACAGCTCTGCCTTACTCTTGGGTAGTTCCAAATCCCTGACAAGGTCATTCAGTTCACCTTGTGTTATGAGGCGTGGTTCAGAGGAGGAGGATGGGAGAAAATGTGGGTCCTGTGACATTGATGGTTCAGAACCAGAAGTTTCATCCTCTTCCTCTTCCTCATCTGACTCAAGTGAGAATGATTCTGGTGCATCAGGAACCGGCAGTCCTTCTCCGTGGGGTACTGGGCGTATAGCTGATGGAATGTTTGGATAATGCACAGTCCACTTTTTCTTCTTTGACACACCTTTCCCAACTGGAGGCACCATGCAGAAGGAACAATTGCTGGTATGATCTGTTGGCTCTCTCCAAATCATTGGCACTGCAAAAGCCATAGATTTCCTTTTCCTGTTCAACCACTGGCGAAGATTTGTTGCACAAGTGTCGCAGCATATGTGTGGGGCCCACCTCTTGTCCTGATCTCCAATTTTGCAGCCAAAATAAAGGTGATAGGCTTTCTTAACCATAGTGGTTATACTGTGCTTTTGTGATGCAAAAGTCACTTCACCACAAACATAGCAGAAGTTATCTGCACTGTTCACACAAGTACGAGGCATCTCTGCTCACTTTGGCTAAACAGAAATGTGTCCCTTTGCAAAAATAAAACACTGACAAATAAGAGAGCACGACACTGTATGATTTCTAGAGCTGATATAGGGCAATTTGTTCAGCAGAGTGATGTAAGCTTCATTATGATTGCATCATCCATGACGTCTAGGAATAACATGATGCAATTCATATCATGGATGACGCAATACCAGCTTCAGATTGCATCATTCATTGTTTTGCCTAAAAAGCAAGTACTGTCCAAACCCAGTCATAGATTTATTCATAGATCCAGTCAAAGATGTATTTTAGTCATTTCTGGTTTAAATTGAGATCCCTTCCCTTTATAACTCACTTATCCTCCGCCATTCCCAAGTCAAGGGTCGTATATACTGACTCAATAGCATATCTTGAAAAGTAGAGCCAATCAATAATTTTAAGCATCATTTTCTTTCTCAGTGACCCAGAATTAGTAAAGTTTGACTACATTTATTTCAGAAGCATTTTGGCTGTAGAGCAGTGTTTCCAGTCAGAATTTGTCTAGCTTCAACTTCCAGCCATTGGAAATAGTTAAAGCTGAATTGATATGTTCCATTTGTGATCTCCAAGTCCCTAGGACTGCCCCACTATTTCACATGAGTGGTCTCAAAGACTTAAAAGACAGTTTCCAATAGCGAATTTTTGACCAACCCCCGCCCCACCAAAAAAACCTCACTCAGGATCCTTATTCATCCCAGTTACAATAGTTTCTCTTGGGAAGGAGCACTGTCATGATGGAAGGTAATGGCATTTGGCCTGTGCATTACCCCTAAGGGACTTTACCACGGTGATAGGACTAGTCAGTCTGAGTTCTTTGGGATTACACAGTATCTTGAATGCACTGGAATCAGAAAGTCTACTAAGACACAACCTTCATGCACTTGCTAAAAGCAGTAGGGTTTCTGGTAAGCAAAGAAAAGTCTCAGGGCTTCAAAGACTCCAGGGTCTGGGTCAAAATCAAAGCAAGATTAGAGTCTACAGTAAAACCCCGGAGTTAAGAACACCTTGGGAATGCAGGTTGTTCGTAACTCTGAACAAAACATTGTGATTGTTCTTTCAAAAGTTTGCAACTGAACATTGATGTAATACAGCTTTGAAACTTCACTATGCGGAACAAAAATGCTGCTTTTAACCATCTTAAGTTCCAATGAAACAAGCACAGAACCAGTTTCCATACCTTGTCAATTTTTTTTTTAACTTTCCCTTTTTTAGTGGTTTATGTTTAACACCGTACTATACTGTATTTGTTCCTTTGTTTGGTCTCTGCTGATGCCTGATTGTGTACTTCTGGTTCCAAAGTGAGGTGTGTGGTTGACCAGTCAGTTTGTAACTTTGGTGTTCGTAACTGAGCTTCTACCGCATTTAGTTCTACTTACAACCCTGATGTCGCCTCTTCTATTGTGTTTTGAGCTGATATCCAGGCTTTATCGGATATGATCAAATTCTGAACATAAAGATGGATGAACCAAAATTGGAGGAATGATGGTTAGAGTACTAACCCAGGCAGTTAGAGACCCACGTCACATTCTTGCTTTGCCACACATCTTGTGTGACACAGGGCAAGTCACAATGGACACATCTACAATGCAACCACTGGGTTTGACTGCAGGTTGAGTAGACCTACCCAAGCTAGTTTTAATCCAACTAGCTTGAGTCCTAGAGTAGTGAAGCCGCAACAGGGCCTGCTCCAGTGTGGGGTAGCCCTGTGAGTAATTACCCATGGTTTCCGGGTGAGCTCGTATAACCTATGTTGAACCGTATGCTACTACAGCGTTGCTGGTCCGGTAGCCGAGCTAGCTAGACTAAAGTTAGTTAGTATGTCTACTCAAGCTGCAGGCTTGGCTCACGATTGCAGGACAGCCTTCATCAATCTGCCTCAGTTCCCCAGTTGCCAAGTGGGGTTAATAGCACGTCCTTATCGCACAGGGATGTCATGAGGATAATTACATTTTAGAAAGAGTATGAGGGCTCATTTGCTACAGTAATGGGTGCCATATAAGTACCTTTGATAGAGAGATTCCCAGGCATCTGGGAAATGGCTTCTTTGCTACATTTTGGGTGGAATTTTCAACTGCCTTCAACAATGGCTTAATTCTGCTCCCTACATTGGACACCCTTGAAAATTCCATGCCCTTTATTTATATTTATTTATACTTCATCTGGATATACATTCAACAGATATAAAGTAAGAAAATAATTTATCTATCAAACAAATATACATAATCTATTAACTCTTATATTATTATGGTAGTATGCAGAGGTCCTAGTTAAGATCATGGTTTCATTGAGTAAGTTGCTATATAAACACATAGGAGCACATGGGTTTTGCTCTGAACTGGCCTCTACTCTCAGATAAATTTTTCTCTGTCACTTCTTTTTCTGTTCATGAGCGGACAGCCAACAGCTCAAGGTTTTAATGAATGCATTAGCCAGATGGTTTCTGGGACTGATTTTTGATCTGTAGTTTGATCAGGAGCAGTCATTTGAAAATTGAAATTGGAGCTGTTGTAATTGGATACATAGATCACATACTAAATGTTTCTGTTCCCTGAGGGTGAAATTCACCCCTGTTCAGAGGGTCAGCACCAGACGTCTGCACCACTTACATACCATGTAAGGCCTCGAAATAGGGTTTAAATGGGGCTTCCATGGTGCTCAGTTCTTGTGCCAGTGCTCTGCACCGGGATGAATTTCACACTAAGTGGATATTTGTAATTTACAGAAACAGGTTTAAGGTCAAAATACAAGAGTAGATAGAAAACTTTTTTCTGTCAGACATTGGTGATCCAATGCCATCTCAATGTTTTGTCAAATTTAGACAGGAAGTTATTAGAACATTTTGTTTTTATAAGGAAGAAATGTTTCATGTCAAATTTATTGGTTCAACTATTACTACATTGCAAAGGTTGAAACAATAAAGTTGAAACAAAATGTTTTGACCTTGTTGAAATGAAACATTTCGGAGAGTTTGACTTTTCATCTTGATTTGGGGGGAGGGGGGGGGGAGGGGGAAGCAGATTTCAAAATCTCAGAATTTCCCATGGGTTGCACAATCTCTTTTAGGGATGCGACCGTAAGAGCGAGCAAACTTTACCGCGCTACAGCATCTCCCCAGATTGTGTTGATGATTTGTGCTGCCCCTACTCTATTATGCAATTCAGTAGATGCAAGATATGTAGCAAAAAGCTGCCCCCAGGGCCTCTTTCAGGTAATGTCGCAGATTGCAAATTTTGTTATGTTCTACTCTGCCGCAGACTACTCTAGTCAGGTCTCTAGCCTTTACGGTATAGTGTCAAAGACTGGTATCAACACTAATTGCATAAAGGCAGGCTTCATTTCTGCCATGAGTCACACACTGTACTGAAAGATTCCATTTCGACTAGCCCCTAGGAAAAGCAAATCAAAATGTTCGTCTAGAAGTACACTTAGTAGGATAGGCCATTTCCACTTCAGGC
>NW_027054619.1:0-11000 GCF_011386835.1 Chrysemys picta bellii | reverse complement strand
CGATCCTGCTTTTTTTAATAAACAGTTTCTTTCCATGGGCACAAGCGTTGTTCCACTACCAATTTAGCAAGGAGGGTGGGCTTTTTAACTAGCCCCCACCCTTCCTGGTTTCGTTTCTTAAACATTTTCTTTAAAATTGTGAAATTACCACAATATTACTTACAAAAAAACCCAAACCAAAACAAACAAACATAAACCACACTACACTGCCCAAACTTCTATATCCTTCAAAGTAAGTGTAAGTGTAATATATTATACGCATATGATACAGTGTTAATGAATACATGTATTACTAATAAATGTGGCATTTTGTCTTATTCCCCCTAAAAAGATCCTGTGCAGTACTTTAAGTACAACAATTGCCGCCTTTATTCAGGTGTAATCCATGCCACGTCCGTAGACAGGCCCCGATATACGGTTTGGGCGGTTCCGGTCAGATACGGGGCCAAAATGTAGCCCACTGGTCTTTGGCCCAGCCTGCGACTAATGCCACCCTTTCAAAAGTTACCAGAAAAGCTTGTGGGTCGTCGTTGGGGCCCATCTTTGTCAACCGGATGGGAGGGGCCAGGCTGGGAGGTCCAGTGGCATCCGCAGGCTGGGGCTCCGCAGGACGGGGCAGCAAGGTCACCAACTGCTGCAGGCATTGATGCTGGTGGTCTCGGTTCTGGCGTCCCAGCTCCAAAATCAGCTGTTGCTGTTGGGTCCCGAGCTGCTGGACCAGCTGCTGCTGCTGCTGGAGCTGGGCGGCCTGCTGCTGTTGTTGGCTTTCCGCTAAAAACTTAATAAGCTTGACCATATCCATGGTTGCTCGGGCACGCTCCACTGCAGATCCCTTCTCACAAGGATCGGGGGATTGCTGCCCACAATCTCCACCACGTGTAGGGTGGTTCAGCCGGGGCTTGTCCCTCTCCAGGGCGGTGGGGAGCCAGACCGCCTCGCTACTGTAAGCAGAGTCAGAATGAGCTCTACCCTGACATCTGGTGGTGAATTGTGGCGAGTTGTGGAAAAGAACTTCAGGGGCTGATCTTGTTTGCATGGGCACAGCCACCCCACCTAGCATGAACACACAGCAGCCCAAATGATCACTTTGGCTGCTGTGGGATCCCCAGTTTCTCTGTTATTGGGGCAGGAAGAATAAAGTGTTGTTACCCTGATTATGTGAATCAAGGACCATGAAAGTGTTTTATGGCAGAGGGACTCGCCATCAACTAAGTAGCACTCCCTAGACAAGGGACATGGGTTCCAAAACCTAGTGAATTGAGAGAGTCTGGGGACAGGTATTTGTATGTGATGGTATGGGCCCCCTTTTGAGGACCTGAAATACCAAGTGCACCACCTTCTCTCTCTACTGTGGAATATCACTGGGAGTCTAGTTACAGACTGCTGAGCTGAATTCACCTTGGGCCAATGGTGTACTAGTACTGAGGCTCCCCTACTATAAGTTGAATTCACTAAGAGCTGAAATTACTGAGTGTTGTGGGGGGTCCTGAAGCTATATTGCTGAGCAGTTTGAGGAGTGGAGCAGTTTGCGGGATGACTGGAGTGGCTCAAGGGACAGGTGGTGGAGCAGATCAGTTCATGGAACGGCTGGAGCAGCTCGCAGGATGGCTGGTGGAGCGGAGCGGCTGGTGGAGTGGCTTGTGGTAAAGGCTTCAGGAGAAACCCATGGAGAGACGGGGCAATCGGCCTTGGATGACGTAAGGTGCCCCTTAACACCGCTGTACCCCCCGCTCCCGCGGGCTGGGAGGTAAAACTCTGCAGATAAACTTTTGAACTCTGGGGCTGCACTGACCAGGGACAGAGACTTTTGGGTTGTTGGAATTTTGGGTGATCTTTTGGGTTGCTGGACTTAAGACCCTGAGGGGAAAAGGACACTGCCAAAGTTACTTGGGGGTGGGTCTTTTGCTCATGGTTTGTGTTAGGAATCTTGTTTCTGGTGTTTCCCCAACATAATGCCGCATTGTTTCCCTCCTTCATTAAAAGGATTTTGCTACACTCAGACTCCGTGCTTGCGAGAGGGGAAGTATTGCCTTTTAGACGCGCCCGGGGGGTGGTAGGTAATTGTCCCACTGGGTGGGGGCTCGAGCCGCTGTTGCATTGTGTTATTGAAATGGAACCCCTAATTACTGAACTCGGCCCTTGTTGCTGCCAACTCAGACGGGCAGAAGGGTTACACTACTTTGGTCAGTTGTGTCAGGGAACTAGCTTGGCTGGGCGGCAAACAGTCAGCAGCTCTGGCCCTCTGGCGGGGGCTGAGCAAACAGGTTAAATATTAGCAGGCCCAGACCCTGGGTAAGGGCGGGGCAACAAACAGTCAGTAGCTCAGGCCCTCAGGCAGGGGCTGACCAAACAGTTGAACAGCAAACCAGAGGCTCCTGGGGAGAGGGGGAGACTGCCACCTGCCAGGTGGGTAGCAAGGGGGTGGAGGCCCACCCAGTCTACTGTGTCCGAGCTCGGGGCCCTAGCAGCAGCAGAAGACCCACTGCTGTGTCAGTGGGGATCCTGACCGCAGCACACTGACATAGGCTCTTGCAGTGTTGCAGCCAGACTAGGGTCAGCTGCCCCCGGGCTACTTCCTACCTCCCGCTCTAGAGGTATCTGGGTCTGGACGGTGTCCTCCATGGGGTCACACACCAAGGGTGGTAGCTGGGAGCGGTTGGTTTGGCAGCTCCTCCGAGTAACTGGCAAACGGCAGGCCTGGCAGTTCCTCAGGGTAATGGGCGAGCGGTAGGCTTGGCAGCGTCTCTGGGCTCGGGCTAGCATCAGGCATTGGCTGGTCTGGCCAGTCCTCGTTTCATCTGCCGATCGCCGTGGTCTCCCCACTGGGAGCTACGCCACAGGCATCCGGTCTCTCCGGTGGCTGAGTTTCAAGTGAACTCTGGGGTCCGGCTTTTATACTTCCTGTCCTGCGCCTTCACCTCTGAGGGGTGGGCGCAGGGTTTGCTGGCTCTGCGCACTTTGGTGTCCAGAGAGGCTCGTCCCCCTCCGGGGCGTTGGGAGACAGACTGCCTCGCTACAGGATAATATGAATGTTTAGTTTGAAGCCTTTTTCCAATTTTTATTACTTACAACTTTCAGGAAATTGTGGGGCAGGGTCGGACAATTATTTAAGGACAGTTTAGTCTGAAAAAGATAATGTTTTGTGTACTTTGCCCATCTGTAAATTTCAATTATTATGGCTGGAAATATTTTTGCCAGGCTCTGCGTGTGCGGTGAAATCGATGTTTAGTGACCATCACTGATGTATTTTAATCCTTCCAAGCCTAATATCACTGTAAGAGATTTACACAGGTATCTGGGGGTAGCAACAGAGGAGGGGAATTTCTGCTGGGTGGGACTGAGGGGAACTGTTAGAGCTGTGTTGGGAGCCCAGAGATGGGATAGCAGGGTGCAAGGTGTTGGGATTGAGAGGCACCGTCAGAGCCGGGACACCTCCCATGGCTGGGATAGGGAAGGATTGGGATGGATGTGACTTGGAGATGTGTTGGGGGGATCCCAGGACTGCTTTAGCAGGCTTCTGTTGGTCAACATTATGGGGCACCAGAAGAGCTGTGTGGGGAATCCAGGGCAGGGATAGCAGTTGGCTGTAGATCGGGATAGAACATCATTAATAGAGCTGTGGAGAGTGGGTGGATCTTAGCACTGGGATAGCATTGGGCTGTGGTTCAGGAGTGAGTAAGGACATAAGAAGATAAGAACAGCCATACTGGGTCAGACCAAAGGTCCAACTAGCACAGAATCCTGTCCTCCAGCAGAGGCCTTCACAACATCCCCTGGATGGGCACTTGTAGGTGGATTTGGAAGTGATTCACTATAGGATAGTGTCATTCTGAATTAGTGTGTTATGTGTATCATTTTTGCCCTCTGTACCACTTCAGAACAGAGTGCCCTTGGCGATTTTATCAATGAAGCTGTTTATTGACGGGGCAGGCAATTGATGGTATGTTTCGAAGCAGTTTTCTATGGCATAGCGTTATTCTCAGTTTGTTGTATTATGTGAATCATTTTGGTCCCCTGTGCCTGTTTGGAACCGAGCGTTCTGTGCCGTTCTATCAACAAAGGTGCTTATTGCCCAGAACGGGAACTTGAAGTTGGGTTTGGAAGCGATTTTCCATGGCATAGTGTTATTCTATGTTGATTGTCTTATGTGGATGCTTTTTGTCCCCAGTACGTCTTTGGAACCGATTGTTCTGGGTCCTTATTGGTGTTAATAATGGTTCTGGTCCAGAATGGGTTAATCATAGACTTATAGAAATGTGGGGCTGGAACGAACCCCCAAAAGTCATCCAGTCCAGCAGCTCCCTGCACTGAGGCACGGCCTAGTAAACCTAGACATTCCCAGCCAAGGGTTTGTCCAACCTAGCCTTAACCATCCCCATAGCGCAGCCTCTCCAGCGTGGGGAAGAGGGACGGGAAAGACAGTGGCATGGAGGGAGGGAGCAGCCCACATATTTTGTCACTGTCTGTGTTCATCTTCCCTGGGGTGAAGACATCTCACTGAGATGCTAATGCCAGCGCACACCTGTCTGAGCCTGCTACACTTTCCACATGCTCCCGTGCTGAGGAGTTGTGCCTAGCGGAGATGTGGCTGCTGGATAATTCCATACAGTGGGATAGCGGAGCACTGTAGTGGCCCTGGAGAGGGTGGAGAATTGGACTCAGTGGCCCTGTGATCTGTCCTTTCCTTGGCCATGCTTCTGCTGGCTGATGCTGGGTCAATCATGTCCCCTTTCTGTGCGGTAATGCAGCAGGCCGGGCTCATCGGGTGGTTCGCTTGGGAGAAGGAAAGCTTGAATTTCAAATAAGAAGGTCAGGCCTGGTGGCTAGTTTGCAAGAGTTATGTCAATCCCACATGCTCTAGGGGTCTGCACGACCAGCTCCAGCTTCCAGTGTACGGGGAGACTTTGGCAAACCAGTACAGTGTTTAAAACCACTATGGCTTATTGTTAAAATGCAACTTAGTCAGCAAGCTGTAAATTGGCCAGTCAACAAACTCAGCTTGACCAAGGCAGGAGGGGGTTTTGGGGTGCCACAGAAGGGGCAGCTTGACCCTGAGTCCCTCCTGATAAGAATTGTGTTGAAGTTGCTGATACATGCATTTTAAAGGAGCAGGAATGTCTATTGGGGTCACAGAGCTGCAGACTCTGGAAAAAACCACACCTAGTTAATCAATAATCAAAAGGAACCTCTTGCTTGAAACTGTTTACTTAACAAGTTTTCTTTAAGGGACATGTCATTGTATTACTAATGTATAAATAAGGGGGGAAAGCTTGAGATAGGCGGGACTGTTCGGGACTGGTCTCTCCCTCTGGATGCATCTTGTGTTCCCCAGCGGCAGACGGGCTGCCACTGTGCCACTTGAAAGCCACACTCAGGTTTGGTAATTATCAAGGGTTGGGGGTGTTTTACTAATCTTGTTGCGGAGGTGTGTAAGAGCTTGAGAGTAGTAAAGTTTACCTTTTAGTGAAAGCACTCTTGTGTTGTCCTGTTTGGCCAGCCATCTATCGGTCGGACAGCCGTGTCTCCCCTGATTTATTTCCTGACACGTCCTCACACAGAGTAAAGTTACCAAGAGCTTTGAGTTGAAAGAACCCCGGGTAACAGAATTTGGAGACCCCAGCGAGGAGTGGTGGAGAGGAAGGAGACGGATGGTACAAACAGTTTGTAGTTTGTCCATTGCAGTAGGAGATAAAAGACGGCGGGGTGGGGTCGCTCCCTACAAGTTCCCGTGTCGCAGTTTGTGAGTTGAAATACGGATACATTCCATTACTGGGACTCAAAACTGAGGCCAATTGCCTGCTTGAGTGGAGAAATTATGTCCAGAGACAGGGAACCAACTCCAGGACACAGCCCCAAAGATCAGAGCTGCCAGACCATAATACTCTGCCAATGACACTGTGCAGAAACTGGAGTCCCCCAGATGGACCTGATTCTGACTGGCCATCAGGAAAAGTTCCTCTGTCTTATTGGGCGTGGTGAGCAGTGTATGTGTAGCATGTGCAGTCTGTTTTTGGTGATGGTTAAGAAATAGAAGTTATGTAGGATATTACTGTGTAAGGCTCTGACTCTGGTAAAAGACCCTGTAAACCTGCAAAAAAAAAAATTGTGCCCTGAGTCCAAAGGGAAAGGAGTGTTTGCCCTGAGTCCACAGAGAATTGGTAGAGCCCGGAGCCCATGGAGGAGTAGAGCCTGGAGCCCACGGAGGGGTAAAGTTAAATTCTTTTTGCCTGGAGCCCTAGGAACTTGGAAAAGGTGGGTGCCCTATTGTGTGCAGGTAACAGATCTGAACTGATAGAGTCTAACTCAGTAAACAATAGCAAAGAACGTGTGCTTTGTGTCAGAAAGGGTCGCTACCTATCTGGCAGAATGACCACCCCAGAGCAACAAGAGAGAAAGGGAACAAAGAAAAGGGAGCAGGAGGGGTGGGGGCTAGTTGAGCCCACCCTCCTTGCTAAATGGTTAGTGGGACAAAGCCTGTGCCCATGGGAAGGGGCAGTTCAGCGAGGAAAACAGGATCAGGCCCAGACAAGCAGGCAGGCAACAGATAGAAATTGGAAAACAGGTTGGGAGCCCTGAGGGGCATAGGTGCAGGAGTAAGGAGAAGAGTAAGTACAGGCATGGGGAATTCAGATGCTGGGACAGTACTTGGAATGGTGAAATCTGAGTTGATGAAGAACGTAAGGAGTTTCTATTGGAACTTACCTGACCCCAAATGTATAGCAATGTAATCTATGTACAGCTGTGTAAAAATTAAAGCGGTGTAAGGGATTTTAAGCAGAAGAGTATGCTTGTATCTCTCTGTGTGTGTATAGATAAATTGTGTAAGTGTGTGGAATGTTTGTAGGCGAACACTCCTGACTTGTAAAATTCCGTTTTGTAGATTTAAGATAAATTGGTTTTTGTTTTGTTTTGGTTTTAAATAACACCACTAAAAAGCCATCTGAGTCTTTCATTCGAAGGAGCAAAACTGAGAAACACTTTTTGCCAGACACAGGTAACAAGTGGTGTTTGGCTTTGGTGTTTAGCGTTTAACCCTTAAGGTACCCTAATGCTTTCTAAAGTTCAATATCTTTTTAAAGGCCAAAGTCCTGGCTGCAGCAGGGCAGTTAAACCCGGAGAAGGGGGAGAAATTCTGGATCCTTTTTTTGTGGTAATAAAATAGCAGATAAGAGCCGTAGTAAAAGAATAAAAGATTAAAAAAAGACAGTGCCCCTCTGGTGCAACAGCAGGGGTGAGGTGCACAAAAGAGAAGCAACATTAGAAACACTAGAGAGTCCTGTGGCACCTTTAAGACTAACAGATGTATTGGAGCATAGGCTTTCGTGGGTGAATGCCCACTTCATCGAAGCCTTATGCTCCAATACATCTGTTAGTCTTAAAGGTGCCACAGGACTCTCTGTTGCTTTTTACAGATCCCGACTAACACGGCTACCCCTCTGATATTAGAAACACTGAGCCTTAAGGTGGCTCTGAGTAATCAGACTGTCACTTTGATGAAACTTTTGTGTTCACACAGAGCTAACAGTTACACCTTTTGTACAAATTGATATGGCTAATCGAGTGTTATAAAAGTTAAACTATGAAAGGAAAGTGCACGTTTCCCAGGACATGTGCAGTGTATATTGTAGAAGGGGTAAAAGAAATGCCAACAAAGCATGCTACTTATCTAAAATCCTGTTAGGGCTCTAAAGGGAGCCACAATAGGTTGTGTTTTCTTTTTCAGAGTTCTGTATGTTTTGGAAACAGGAGAAAGCAAAACTCGGGTGGAAGTCGATTGTGTCCTTTTTAAGTCAGGGTCTCTGAAGTGCTGATGGCTTTGGATCCAAAAGGAAGCCAGAAAGCCTCTGTGAAAATGCCAGTTACCTTACTGATGGAGGAAGGTGGAAAAAGAAGTCAAACCTAAAAATGAGAGAGGGACAAGTTAACCCTAAGTAGGAAAAACATTCTTTTTGTGTGTGTATGCAGTGCTCAAATCTGAAGCTTTTAATAGATTTGATGCTAATGTTAAACATTGGGATACATTTAACGTTAATAAGTACCCGTGTAACAATGTATAGTGTGTATGATTTTTTGAAAAATCTTTAAGGTTATATGGTAATGATGCTTCTCAGCTATTACCTGTGAATAAACTTAAAGCTTAGCCCAGCAGGAAAAACATTACAAACTTGGTCTGCTGTATAAGAAGGAAAACTGAGGTCCACCACCTCATAAGTTTCATAACTAAACAGTGGGATAATTTCCCCATAACCCTTAAAAGATAGGAGGCATTGAAACCTGTCCTGTCCCGTAGAACAAAAACACAGGAAAGTATGAGGGTAATTCCTCTGGTTTTGCCTGTAATCAGCAGGGATATTTGTAAAAGGAAGGGATATTTTAAGCAATAATCTGCCACCCCAAAACATGTTCTTTTGTCTTTCAGAAAATCAGGAAAAACTGATACCAGCTGAAGAGCCTCCCAGAATACCATAGCTCTATTGTCATGACGAAACTTGTGTTTTGTGTTTTATGTTTTGCATTTTGTCTTGTGTTGTTTGTCTCGTTGCTAGCACTGCTTTGTATTGTGTTACAAAACAAGAAAATACTGCATTAGGCAGAAAAGGATGAGCAAGCATTTTAACTATATTTACAGAAACGCCAGTCTGTCAACAGGGAAACATCCTTAGGTGATAAAGGCACATTTAAAAGTAAAATATGCATGAGACACAAGATGTTTCTGTTGGTGGGAATAAAAGGATGGACATAAAAAGTTTTACAGTACAAAGTGAAATTACCAAGGGAAAAAAGGGTATGTAAAAACATTGGTTACTAAAAGAATAAGACTTGCCAGTTATTAGTTCTTAGTCAACTTCCAGCATGCAAGCCCAGCTGAATGCACCTGGGTGTTGTATGACATTGGATGTAAGAAAAGAAAGGCCCAGGGAAGGTATAGCTGCCCTAATACTATCTCCATGGGAACTGCTGAAGATTATTGGATTTTCCCTGGTAGCCAGGAGGGGTAGGTAGCCTAAAGAAAAGGCTCCCAGTAAATGTATTGAACTGCTTTGGGTGGAACTGGATTAGAAGTTGGAGTGCTGGATGCTACTAACATTGAGGTATTGGTAAACAATTGAAGTTATGTTCTAAATGTTTCTGTCATATTATAGCAATTAGGGTACGTGACTTTGAATTTCATGTACCTGAATTTAAATATAGTCAGTTAAAAGTGTCTTATACTTTGTATTCTATTGTACTCCTGTTCCCCTTGGAATGGATCTAACTGCTTTACAAACATTGCTTGTACACCCAGTTACATACTGCAAAACAGGAAGGGCGCAGACTCATGGTTACAGTGCATCATAATGCCAATGAAATTAAATGGGTATTTGCAAGAATTGGCCAGGACCTGTCGCACCACTGGTGGGAAGTGTTATTGGCATGGTCCCCCACTGGCATAGGCATCCTGAATTTGGCCCTACACCCAGGGCCGGCTCAAGGTTTTTTGCTGCCCCAAGCAAAAAATTGTTTGGCTGTCCCCCACCCCAGCCCTGGGCTCTCCCCCGCAACTGCACCCTCCTGCCGCCCCAGCCCTGGGTGACTGGTAACTCGCTCCCAGGGCCGGTCATTCAGCAGGAATTTTCGATGTGCACAGAACACAGACAGGATTGGTTCCCATATGGTTACAGAACTGCAGTAAAGTGGAACAATTTTCAGCTTGTGTGATTGGAGGATATCTGGATGCATATTATAAGACTGTCCTACATAAATGAGGAAAAGTTGAGGTGCCTTTATTATTCTTTTGTTCCTTTCTGTGTTTCTATGGGAAATGCAATATCATTGTCTTCCATTTAAACAAATAAAACTAAAATTAAAAAAAGAAAAAAAAAGGCAATGGCTGTTGAAAATAGCAATTCCAGTCCTAGTAACCACTGGGAAGCATTTCTTGCTCAATTTATTCTCCTTTTTCTACAGCAAGTTACAGTGGATGAGTATATTAGATTTGGGAGAAATGAAGTAACAGCTGCCCAAATTGAGCTTGAGCACTCCTGAATTTTGAGGTGTTCAAATCTGGAAGGCAGGTGCTAGATTCCCTTTCTGAATATTAGCTAAATCTGGAAAAGAAAAGTCAATTTCTGCTTCCATGGCTCAGAGGTGGAAATCCTCCTACGTACCTGGTATTGTATTTAAAGCTGCCCAGTCTAGCAGAGCCTCCCCTCCCTTACTGTTCATTTTAAATTCTAGTGGGATCCACATACCTCCCTTGCTAGGCTTCAGATAGAGAGGGGCACTGTCCATTTAGTTCACCCAATTCTTTCTTTGGGGGAGAGCCCAAGGCTGGGGTGGCAGGAGTTGCAGGTGGAGGGAGAGGCCAGGTCTGGGGCAGCAGGGGAGTGCAGGTGGGGGCCAGATCTGGGAAGGCAGGGTTCATGGGTGGGGGAGAGTCCAGGGCTTGGGCAACACAGGGGTGAGGGGGGAGTCAAGGGCTGGTGTGGGGGGCGGCAAAAAACCTAGAGCTGGCTCTGTCCCTACCATTCAGAGTAAGCTGCAGGTTTCAGTTCCATATTCCTTCCCCGTCCCTTTCCTGTTACTAGCGGCCGAGGGAATGCTGGGAAATGTAGTTCTTTACCTGCTCCAGGGCTGGCTCTATAGGCAGGGAGCTAACCAAGGAACTACAGATCCCAGGGCCCCCTGTTCGTTCTCAGCTCCCATGCTGGATTCTTGCACCCCTGCAAATGTGCTGCCCCAAGCAACTGCTTGCTTTGCTGGTGCCTTGAGCCGGCCCTGCCTACACCCCATCATAGTAATCTTGGGGTGCCAAATAGTAGTGGGTTTTGTTACCAGCCTAATGACATGCTGGACCTGGTGCAAAATCCGGCAATTGCAAGTCCCCCGACAGATGAGTCAGTGGTTACTGCCACTGGCACTCGTACCCCCGGGAAAGGAAGATATCGAACTTGTCGCCCCTCCCTTAAATGGGAAAGGAGGCTAAGGCGATCACTTGTCAATTGCTATGCTGGTGTGCT
>NW_027054618.1:0-11000 GCF_011386835.1 Chrysemys picta bellii | reverse complement strand
GCCGAGGGGTTAACAAAAAATAATTTGGGTAGGGAGTCACCCGGATGCTTTTTAAATCCTACACTTTGTGTCTTAGAGAGTACCTCTAAGACGTAAGGTCCCATTTGAATCGAAGGTACCTTCTAGTGGGAATTGCAGATGGATCATCACGCATGTAAAAATTCCAATTCTCTAAGTACTTACAAGTCCTTGGACTGATTTCCACCCATTCTCTAAGCGTGTGGGGGTGCCCTGTCCGCTGCAACAGCTCATAAACTAAGACACGTCTCTATCCTGCCCGCTGAGTGCAACGGCTCAGAAAGCTAAAATCACCACACCGCTCCTCGGGCACTCACACAGGAAAGATTATCAAGGATGTCCACGACCCTCCTACACCTCCCTTCAGCAAAGAGCGTCGGCTAGTCTCAGAGAGACGATGCTGCATACTCTAATTGACTCCGGTGAGGTGATCAGATCAGTCAGTGATTCATGCAGGGAGGAGAGGAGGAGGGAAGATGAGGTCACACAATCCTAGACCCAGGCAGATAGAGCCACCTTAGTCAGAATCTTTTACTGATCCACTAAGATGCAGCCACCGAGCTTGCATTAGTTAGAGCTATCCCCCGTCACAAGCTTTTGGGTTCGCAGGGAACTCTGAGCGTCTTTCGATGACTCTCATTCACACTGGTTGGCGCACACACACAGGCCTCTATTCCTTCATACCCCAATGCGTCATTTTTTTTCTTTCTCTCTCTCTCTTTTTTTTTTAACCTGAGGGCGTCACCACAACCCCTCTGTCCGGACTGAACACACTTGTGTTCTTCTCTGAGGGTGTTACCACAACCCCTCAACTCATTAGGTCTGACCTAAGCCACACATTGGCTTACCGTTGGGCAACAACACATTTCCCAGCCCCGCGTATGCATATCACTGACCTTACAATGGGCAACCAATTCCCCAACACCGTTCTGCATCTGATCTTGTTGCATAAACAAAAGTTCACATGGCATGAGCCTAAAGGGACAGACGGCCCCACGTGAGCCCTTATTCTACAGGTCTCCCAATATTAGGCTAAGACTTAGGGTATGTCTACACTACGGGATTAATCCGAATTTATATAATTCGGATTTGAAAAACAGGTTGTATAAAGTCGAAATGTATGCGGCCACACTAAGCACATGAATTCGGTGGTGTGCGTCCAAGTACCGGGGCTAGCGTCGATTTCTGCACCGTTGCACTGTGGGTAGCTATCCCATAGCTATCCCATAGTTCCTGCAGTCTCCCGCGCCCATTGGGATTGTGGGTTAAGATCCCAGTGCCTGATGGGACAAAAAACATTGTCGCAGGTGGTTCTGGGTACAGCCTCACCTCCTCCCTCCCTCCTCCCTCCCTGCATGAAAGCAACGGACGGCAGACAACCATTTTCGCACCTTTTTTCCTGGGTGAGTGAACACTGCAGACTCCATACCACGGCAAGCATGGAGCCCGCTGAGCTCAAGACAGCAGTCATGAACATTGTAAACACCTCGCGCGTTCTCGTGGAGTTTATGCTCAGCCAGGACCAGAAAAACGAGGCGAGGAGGCAGCGGTGGCGGCAACGCAGCGACAAGCATGATGAGGACATTGACATGGACATGGACACGGACACGGATACAGAATTCTGTGAAACCACGGGCCCCAGTGCTTTGGAGATCATGTTGTTAATGGGGCAGATTCTATCCATGGAACGCCGATTCTGGGCAAGGGAAACAAGCACAGACTGGTGGGACCGCATAGTGTTGCAGGTGTGGGACGATTCCCAGTGGCTGCGGAACTTTCGCATGCGTAAGGGCACTTTCATGGAACTTTGTGACTTGCTGTCCCCTGCCCTGAAACGCCAGAATACCAAGATGAGAGCAGCCCTCACAGTTGAGAAGCGCGTGGCGATAGCCCTGTGGAAGCTTGCAACGCCAGACAGCTACCGGTCAGTCGGGAATCAATTTGGAGTGGGCAAATCTACGGTGGGGGCTGCTGTGATGCAAGTAGCCAAAGCAATCACTCAGGTGCTGCTACGAAAGTTAGTGACTCTGGGAAATGTGCAGGCTATAGTGGATGGTTTTGCTGCAATGGGATTCCCTAACTGTGGTGGGGCGATAGACGGAACCCATATCCCTATCTTGGCACCGGAGCACCAAGCCACCGAGTACATAAACCGCAAGGGGTACTTTTCAATGGTGCTGCAAGCACTTGTGGATCACAAGGGACGTTTCACTAACATCAACACGGGCTGGGCGGGAAGGGTTCATGACGCTCGCGTTTTCAGGAACACTACTCTGTTTAAAGGGCTGCAGCAAGGGACTTACTTTCCGGACCAGAAAATAACCGTTGGGGATGTTGAAATGCCAATAGTTATTCTTGGGGACCCCGCCTACCCCTTAATGCCATGGTTCATGAAGCCGTACACAGGCAGCCTGGACAGGAGTCAGGAGCTGTTTAACTACAGGCTAAGCAAGTGCAGAATGGTGGTAGAATGTGCATTTGGCCGTTTAAAAGGTCGCTGGCGATCATTATTGACTCGCTCTGACCTCAGCCAAAGAAATCTCCCCATTGTTATTTCTGCTTGCTGTGTGCTCCACAATCTCTGTGAAAGTAAGGGGGAGACCTTTATGGCGGGGTGGGAGGCTGAGGCAAATCGCCTGGCTGCTGATTACGCGCAGCCAGATACCAGGGCGATTAGAAGAGCACACCAGGAAGCGCTGTGCATCAGAGAAGCTTTAAAAACCAGTTTCATGACTGGCCAGGCTACAGTGTGAAATATCTGTTTGTTTCTCCTTCATGAAAACCCGCCCCCTTTATTGACTGATTTTCTGTAAGGAACCCACCCTCCCCCTTCCCCCAGCTTTCTTTCAAACCAAATAAAGTCACTATCATTTAAAAATCATTTATTCTTTATTAATAGATTAGAAAAAGAGGGAGGGAACCCGGGTGGTATTTGGGAGGAGGATTGCTGGGAAGGAAAAAGCCACAAAGAAAAGGTTAAAAAAATGACAGCCTTTTGCTTGGGCTGTCTACTGGGGTGGAATGGGAAGGTGTACGGAGCCTCCCCCCCCCCCCCCCCGTGTTCTTACACGTCTGGGTGAGGAGGATACGGAACATGGGGAGGGTGGAACAGGGGCTGAAGCGGCAGTCTGTTTTCCAGCAGCCGTTCCTGAAGCTCCACCAGACGCCGGAGCATGTCTCTTTGCTCACGCAGCAGCCCCAGCGTTGCATCCTGCCTCCTCTGGTCTTCCTGTCGCCACCTCTCATCTCGAGCGTCTCTCCTCTCCTCACGTTGGTCCCTCCTGTCCTCACGTTGGTCCCCCATGTCCTCACGTTGGTCCCTCCTGTCCTCACGTTCACTGGCTTCTTTCCTATACTTTGAAACTGTTTCCTTCCACTCATTCAGATGAGCTCTGTCACTTGGCTGGATTCCATAATTTCAGAAAACATCTCGTCTCGCGTTCTCTTCTTACGCCTTATCTGTGATAACCTTCGGGATGGAGGAGGGAGGCTTGAGGAATTTACAGCTGCTGTAGGGAGGGGAAAAAAGAGAGAATTGTTTAAAAAGCTACATTTTGCAGAACAATGCTTATACTCTTTCACGGTGACCAACACTATTCACATTACATAGCACATGTGATTTCTGTGCAAGGTCGCATTTTGCCTCTTAATGCTGAGTGCCTGTGGCTTTGCTGCTAGAGATCACAGGTCTGGGCAACAGAATTCGGCTTGCATGCGGCCATGGTAAGCCATTGTCTTACAGCTTCTGCGCCCTCCTTTCCCACATACCAAGCATAGCCTGTAGAGTGCTGCGGTTTTTCTGTTAACATTCAGCAGCAGCAGCAGAAAACAAACTAACCACCCCCCCTCTCGCCATGAATTCTCTGGGATGATCGCTGTACCCCTCCCCCCCACCGCGTGGCTGGTATCAGGGAAGATCCCTGCAGGCACCAAACTAACCACCCCCCCCCGCCGCCGCCCCCCTCCCGCCATGAATTCTCTGGGATGATCACGGTCCCCACCCCCATCGCGTGGCTGGTAACAGGGAAGATCCCTGCTAGCCAAACGCGAAAAACTCAGGGCCAATTTCCCATCTGCGCTTGGCTAACTGCAGGGAAGGATTTATTTTCCGCCACAGGCAAACAGCCCAGTAGGAACGGCACCTCTGTCCCCTTAATTAAGTTCCCGTATTTCAACCAGGTTACCAGGAGTGATATCACTCTCCTGAGGATTACACAACAAGATAAAGAACGGATGTTGCTTGAATGCCAGCAAACACCGGGACCATACGCTGCCAGGCTTTGTCAGGCAATGATACCAGATTACTTGCTGCAAGCATGGCGTGGTCAAGTGTCCTACCATGGAGGAGGGAATAAGGATGCACTGCCCAGAAACCTTCTGGCAAGGCTTTTGGAGTACCTCCAGGAGAGCTTCATGGAGATGTCCCTGGAGGATTTCCGCTCCATCCCCAGACACGTTAACAGACTTTTCAAGTAGCTGAACTGACCGCGAATGCATCCCAAGTCCTCAGGGCAAAGTAATCATTAAAAACCGTTTGCTTTTACAACAAGTTTTATATTTTAAAAGGTAAACTCACCTGAGGTCCCTTCCATAGGGTCAGAGTCTTGGGTACTGGCTTGGGAGGCTTGGGAGGGTACTTCAGTCAGGGTGAGAAAAAGATCCTGGCTGTTGGGGAGAACGGAGTGCTGTGTGCTCTCTCCAAGCTCATCCTCATCCTCCTCCTCCTCCTCTCCCCCATCGGCAGAATCCTCAGGCATCGCTGATGAGACTATCCCCGACCCAGAATCCACGATCACAGGTGGGGTAGTGGTGGCAGCCCCCCCTAGAATTGCATGCAGCTCGGCGTAGAAGCGGCATGTCCGCGGCTCTGACCCGGAGCGACCGTTTGCCTCCTTTGTTTTTTGATACGCTTGTCTGAGCTCCTTGACTTTCACGCGGCACTGCTCAGAGTCCCTATTGTGGCCTCTCTCCATCATGCCCTTGGAGATTTTTTCAAAAGTTTTTGCATTTCGTCTTTTAGAATGAAGTTCTGCAAGCACTGAATCCTCTCCCCATACAGCGATCAGATCCAGTACCTCCCTCACTGTCCATGCTGGTGCTCTTTTTCGATTATCAGCCTGCATGGTTACCTGTGCTGATGAGCTATCAGTGGTCACCTGTGCTCTCCACGCTGGGCAAACAGGAAATGAAATTCAAATGTTTGCGGGGCTTTTCCTGTCTACCTGGCCAGTGCATCCGAGTTTAGATTGCTGTCCAGAGCGGTCACAATGATGCACTGTGGGATAGCTCCCGGAGGCCAATACCATCGAATTGTGGCCACACTATCCCTAATTCGAAATGTTAAAATCGATTTTGGCGCTACTCCGCTCGTCGGGGTGGAGTACAGAAATCGATTTAAAGGGCCCTTTACATCGAAATAAATAGCGTTGTTGTGTGGACGGTTACAGGGTAAATTCGAATTAAAGCTGATAAATCCGAATTAAAGTCGTAGTGTAGACCAGGCCTTAGCATGACAGTAGCTCTGTTTCTTACAACTGAGTGGCCTATATTTAAATCCTTTAACCCTGTTTCCACAGCGGCCACCAGCAAGTGTCGCTGGCCTCACTCTGAGGCCACCAAAAATGTGGCAGTGAGAATCCCTGGGCTAGATGCTCATGATGGGCCCTTCTGACCGTAGAGCCTGTGAGTGCAACAGCAGCTGGACACAGAGATGCTGTAGCGCGGTGGGTTGATCGCTAGGACCCAGGAGCAGCTGGGAGGCGGCTCTGGGGGGAGCTATCGCTGGGCTCAGGCCCGGCAGCACGAAGTGACTCGCAGCCGCTGCGGTGACTCTGGCTCCAGGCTCCTGGCGAGATCCCCGAGCCCCGGCGGCTGGTGCTGGGAGCCCGGAGCCCTGGCTGCAGCCCGGAGAGGGGAATCTCCAGCAGGGCCCTTCCCGCTGCTCCCCAGGAGCCTCTCCCAGGGCAGAGCCCCGAGCCCGGCCAGGCCCCTTCCCGGCCCGGCCCCTGCCCCAGGGGGCCCCGCTCGGAGGGAAGGTAACAGAGATCCGCCCCCCGGTACCTCCGGGCTGCAGGGGGAGGTTTGGCCCCAGGCTGCTCCCAGCGGAGCTGGCTGCGATTCCCGCCCTGTGCCCGGGAAAGGGGCCGCCAGCTCCCGGTGTGTGCGCGGCGGGGGCAGGATCCTGTTACCACCCATTCCCCCCCGCCCTCCATCTGCTGCTTTGTTTCCCTGCCCCTGGCCACACTGGTATGGACGGAGGCTGCAGCTCAGGGAGATCTGAGGGGGGCAAATAGGGAGGGGCAGGGGCCAAACTGAATGCAGGGTGGGGGACCTCAACTGGGGGCCGGGGAAGGAGAGGGGCCCGGGGGCACAATCATGGCGGGGGATGGTGGTGGCAGAGGTGCTGAATCTAGGCTGGTGGGGCCCTGCTGCACCCACTGGCTTAAAGGGGTTTCTCAATGGCTCGCATTTCCTCTCCCCCTCCCCCCACCGTACAGATTGTTTCAACGCCTCTGCCTGGGACTAGGGGCCGGGGAGAAGAACGGGGAACAGCCGGCGTGGGGTGAACCTAGGGCTGGGGGAGGCAGGCTGGGAACACAGCATAGAACAGATGCTGTTAGCACAGAAATCAGGACCAGTCAGCAAAGTCTATCTTGGGGAGAATCCAGAGACCGTATCCAGCCCTGGGCTCTCCCTGCTGAGTCCCAAAACAAGAGACTGACCTGCTTCCAGCCCCGCCTCCTCAGTGATGCCCAGCTTCCCCTCCTCCGTGCTTCCTCTCTTTCCCAGGAAATCTCTTTGTTCTCCCACACCTTTGGCTAGTTCCTTGCAGAGGACGGGGTCAGGCCATCGCTTGCCAGGATACAGAATTTTGGCCATTCTCTATGCCCAGACAGCCACTCTGCAGTCACACCTGCCCTCTAAAGGTCTCTGCAATGATCACACACCTGTATCCCACCAGCTTGATACCTGAGTAACACATGGGGAAACTGAGGCACACACACAGTATTCAGAGAAAACATTAGGAACATTCCCACTTTGTCACACCCCTCTGAGACCAGCCCAGGAGCACTTTCTCCAGTGGCTGGAACCACTCTAACCATACCAGCCCCTGAGCCTGAGCCTCCAGGTGATGGAGAGACCTGGGGAAAGGGCTGGAGCTGGGCAGGGAAATGAGTCTGTACAAAGGACACCTTTTAGGGATCTACTGATATTGCAGGGCGTTCAGTGCTGCGGGGAGGTGCCGGGTCCGTGCTGTGATAAAGTGACTGAGGGTTTTCCCAGCGCGGCAGAGTCCAGAGCATCTGTCTGCAGGTGGGCGGGGGGGCATGGACTCAAGCCCCTTCTGTAACCTCCCCCATCGCCCCTCTCGCCCTGACAGGCTAAAGAATCATGTACATGTTTTGTTCCAGATGGTCCAATCTTCCAGGAGACAGGGAAGGGAAATGGCTGTATAATGGAGCCAGCTCAGGTAGGGGATTTGCAGGGAGCTGAGGGGGGTGGAGGAGGATTTGCTGTAGAGGGGGAGGGGCAGGAAACATACAGTGTGAGCCAGGGAGGGGACAGGGTGTGATAAACCTGCTGGAAAATGATCAACCTGGGCCTGATTTTGTGGAAAGGCCCATTGGCGGGGGGAGGGGGGAGAGAGATAGCGGGAAGGGAACATTCCTCCATTTCTGACCCAGGAAACACCCCACTGGCCAAAGGCTGCTGTGAAATACGAAGGGAAGCAGTTGGGATTCCTGTCCCTGTCCCTGGCTCAGAGCTCTGCTTCCCGTATCAGCCTGTGGCTGGCAGGTGTGTGGGAAATGAGAAGACCCTGCCCTGCTCCGTGTGCTGGGGGGGACTAGGAGCTCTCACCTTCTCCCCACCCCCTGAAGCCTCCTGGCAGCTCTGGGCAGGGTGTGGGGGGAATTCTGGTTTTCTGGCTCTCCCAGAGCTTCACTGTTTTATTTATTTTTGCCTGTGACTAGTGCAGAGGTGGGCAAACTACGGCCCGCGGGACTGTCCTGCCCGGCCCTTGAGCTCCCGGGCAGGGAGGATAGCCTCCGGTCCCTTCCCTGCTGTCCCACCTTCCCCACGGCCTCAGTTCACCATGCCGCTAGTGGTCCAGCCAGATGGCACAGCTACTAGTCCTGGTGCTCTGAGCAGCATGGTAAGCGGGCGGGGTGTGTGTGGGTTGGATAACGGGCAGGGTTTCCAGGGGGCAGTCAGGGGACAGGGAGACGGGGGTGGTTCAATAGGCATGGGAGTCTCAGGGGGGCCTGACAGTGGGTGGGGGTGTTGATAGGGGTCAGAGGACAGGGGTAATTGGATAGGGTGTGGGGTCCTGAGGGGCGGTTAGGGGAGGGGGTCCTGGGATGGGGAGGTCAGGGGACAGGGAGCCGGCAGTGTTGTATGGGTCACAGGTTCCGAGGGGGGCAGTCTGGGGGTGAGAAGTGGGAGGAGGCAGAGAGGGGGTGGGCCAGGCAGTTTGGGGGAAGCACAGACTTCGCTACCCGGCCCTTCATATTGTTTCCAAACCCCAATATGGCCCTCACGCCAAAAAGTTTACCCACCCCTGGACTAGTCGGATTATGACTGGGGCAGCAGGTACTCAGTGCAGGACTCACTGTTGTTTCAGGTGCCGGTGACCTTCGAGGAGGCGGGTGTGTATTTCACCCAGGGGCAGGGGGCTCTGATTGACCCCGCTCAGAGAGCCCTCTACAGGGACGTCATGCAGGAGAACCACGAGACGGTGACCTTGCTGGGTAAGGGATTCCCGTCTCCTCGGTTATTAAAAGCTGTGGGGTCTGCATGTCCGATACTGGTCAGGTTCTTCCCTGGTCAGTTAGATTGGAGAGGAATGGGCTCCGTAATGCACAGCTGCCGTGTGAGAGAGACTTGTATCTCCGTACCCTCTCCAGTGAGACCAGGGTGTCAAAACCTACCAGATATACTGAATCATCCCCACCCGACCCCCCTCGCTTGCAAGGTGGAGAAGCCCTGTATTGTCCTGTCTGTGTTGTTTCTCATTCACACACACAATCCCTGTTCACCTCCCTACTTGGTAACAGCTCCAGCCATGCGGAGGGCTCTGGGCTCCGCCGGTTTAGAAATAGGCAGGGGTTTAACTCCAGAGCTGGGTATGCGTCAGCAGGGCCCCCAGAGAGCACAGATCCTAGGAACTCCTAGTGAGGGCATCACAATTTCCCCCACCTCCCCAGACGTCTGCTTCCCCCAAGAGGGCTCAGTGACTATGTTCCCATCCTCTTGGATTCCACATTCCCCAGCACAGCACAGAGACAGGTTCCACCCATGGAATGTCCTTTCTGACAGACACTCTCTCAATCCTCCACACACTCTGATGTGGTCTGATTTCACCCCCTGCACAGGATTCCCCCTTCCCAAACCTGAACTGATCTCCCACCTGGAATGAGGGGAAGAGCCGTGGGTGCCTGATCTCCAGGCCTGTGAGGAAACAGAGATCCCGAAATGCGCCTGCACAGGTGAGGACTGACACACAAACCATCTGGTGAATGAAGGAAAAAGTGGAGAATCCCAAAAATGTGGTATAAGTAAGTGCCCTCAGTTCTTCCTCATCTCACCCAGGGCAGGGCTGTAGTCAGCAGATATGCCTGACATCGCTTTCCATCTGTCCTGTTACCTGCAGGAGTTTCCTTCCCAATGTTTCTTCTCTGTGAATTTTTGGGCGGGATGTGGAGGCAGAATCCAATTGCGCTGTCTTTGCACCTTTAGTATGTTGGGTTTTCCCTCTGTGCTATTCCTCTTTCTTTCTCCCAGGCACAATGACTCCTGACTGGATTATTTCTCTCCCAGCAGTGGAAGTGGAACCAGAGGGGACCTTTGTGGGAAGAGTTGAAGGGAATTTTTCCCAGTGCTTGGAACAGGGAGAAGAGTGGAGAAATTGGAACAGGTCAGAGAGGCTTCTGGGAAACCACTCAAGGGAGCAAATTGATGAAGCTATTATATGTGGGGAAGGATACAGGGATCCCACAGCCCAGCAGACAACCTCCAAGGAAGACAAACGCTATGAATGCCTGGGTTATGGGAAAGGACTCATTCTGAAACCACAGCTTGTTACACCTCAGACAATTCATACTGGAGACAAATCACTTCAGTGCTTGGACCATGGGGAAAACTTCAATAACTGCTCAAATTTTAATAACCATGGGAGAAGCCACACAAGACAGAAACCCTATCAATGCCTTGAGGGCAGGAACTACTTGAATTGGAAGGTAGCACTGATAAGCCACATAGGAGAGAAACTCCATAAATGCTTAGACTGTGGAAAAAGTTTTATATGGAAGTCAGATGTTGTCAGACATTAGGCTATCCACACAGGAGAGAGACCCCCATAAGTGCTTAGACTATGGAAAAACATTTAAATGCAGGTCAGCCCTTGTTTCACATTTGACAATCCACACAGGAGAGAGAACCCATAAGTGCTTAGATTGTGGGAAAAGTTTTATGTGGAATTCAGGCCGTGCTAACCATCAGGCAATCCACATAGGAGAGAGTTCCCATAAGTGTTTGGACTGTGTTAAAAGTTTCACAAACAAATCAAATCTTATAACACATCAGAGGATCCATACAGGATAGAGACCCCATTATTGCTCAGACAGTGGTAAAAGTTTCATATGCAGGTCAGACCTTGTTAGACATCAGGCAATCCACACGGGAGAAAGATCCCATAAGTGCTTAATTTGTGGGAAAAGTTTCCTACTGAGGTCAGCCCTTGTTTCACATCAGAGAATCCACACAGGAGAGTGACCCCACAAGTGCTTAGACTGTGGGAAAAGTTTCATACAGAGGTCAAATCCTACTTAGTCATCAGACAGTCCACACTGGAGAGAGACCTCATAAGTGCTTAGACTGTGGGAAAAGTTTTATACGGAGGTCAAATCTTGTTGAACATCAAGCAATCCACACTGGAAAGAGACCCCATCAGTGTTTAGACTGTGGAAAAAGCTTCACACAGA
>NW_027054617.1:0-11000 GCF_011386835.1 Chrysemys picta bellii | reverse complement strand
CACACTGGGGTTCCGAAACTGTATGAAGAGCTGGTGTAGTGTACTAAATTGCTCCCCGTAGGAATGTGCTACTTACAGTGTATTACTTATGGCTGCCAGTCCTGGTACTCTGAGCGGCATGGTAAGGGGGCAGGGAGCTGGGGGGTTGGATAAGGGGCAGGCAGTCCTGGGGGGGCAGTAAGGGGACAAGGAGCAGCGAGTGGTTGGATAGGCGTGGGAGTCTCAGGGGGACCTGTCGGGGCAGGGATGTGGATAGGGGTTGGGACAGTCAGGGGACAGGAGGGGGCAGTCAGGGGATAAGGAGCTGTGGGGTTGGATGGGTCGGGTATTATGAGGGGGGCAGTTAGTGTGCGGGGGCAGGCTGTTTGGGGAGGCACAGCCTTCCCTACCTAGGTGTAATATATTAAATTGCTCCTCGTAGAAATGTGTACTTATGGTGTACTACTTACGGCTGCCAGTCCTGGTGCTCCCTAAGTAGCACATTCCTATGGGGAGCTTGCAGCCCGGCCGCCCCGAGTACTGACTGCACGGTGAGCTAAAGCTGCGGGAGAGGGGCTGGGGGCTCAAGGGCCAGGCAGGATGGTCCCGCGGCTGGAGGTTGCCTGTAGTTTACCCATCTCTGTCTCCGCAGCAGTGTTGTAAGCAAGACACGAGAAGTAATTCTTCCATTCTACTCTGCACTGATTAGGCCTCAACTGGAGTATTGTGTCCAGTTCTGGGTGCCGCATTTCAGGAAGGAAGTGGACAAATTGGAGAGAGTCCAGAGAAGAGCGACAAAAATGATTAAAGGTCTAGAAAATGTGATCTATGAGGAAAGGCTGAAAAAATTCAGTTTGTTTAGTCTGGAAAAGAGAAGACTAAGAGGGGACCCGATAACAGTTTTCAAGTACATAAAAGGTTGTTATGAGGAGGAGGGAGAAAGACTGTTCTCCTTAACTCTGATAGGACAAGAAGCAATGGGCTCAAATTGCAGCAAGGGACGTTTAGGTTGGACTTTAGGAAAAGCTGCCTGTCAGGGTGGTTAAGCCTGGGAATAAATTGCCTAGGGAGGCTGAGGAATCTCCATCAATGGAGATTTTTAGGAGCAGGTTAGACAAACACCTGTCTGGAAGGGTCTAGATAATACTTAGTCCTGCCACGAGTGAAGGGGACTGGACTAGATGACCTCTCAAGGTCCCTTCCAGTTCTATGATTCTATGGGAGATATGATAGAGGTCTATAAAATTATGAATAATATGGAGAAAGTGAATAAGAAAGTGTTATTTATCCCTTTACACAACAAAAGAACCAGGGGTCACCCAATCCAATTAATAGTCAGCAGGTTTTAAACAAGAGAAAATACTTTTTCATACGGTGCACACTCCATCTGTATAACTCATTGCCAGGGGATGCTCTGAAGGCCAAAAGTCTAACTGGGCTCCAAAAAGGATCAGGCAAGTTCAGGAGGATAGGTCCATCAATGGGTATTAGCCTATATGGTCATGGACAGAACCCCGTGCTCCGGGTGTCCTTAAACCTCCAACCTCTAGGAGCTGGGAATGGAGGATGGGATGGATCACTTGCAACTGCCCTGTTCTGTTCATTCCTTCTGTAGCATCTGACACTGGCCACTGTCAAAAGACAGGATATTGGGTTAACTATTGGGTTATAAGAACTAGGGGCCACCAAATGAAATTAGTGGGCAGCAGGTTTAAAACAAATAAAAGAAAGTTCTTCTTCACACAGCACACAGTCAACCTGTGGAACTCCTTGCCTGAGGAGGTTGTGAAGGCTAAGAATATAACAGGGTTTAAAAGAGAACTGGATAAATTCATGGAGGTTAAGTCCATTAATGGCTATTAGCTAGGATAGGTAAGAACTGGTGTCCCTAGCCTCTGTTTTTCAGAGGGGGGTGATAGATGGCAGGAGAGAGATCACTTAGACTCATAGACTCATAGACTTTAAGGTCAGAAGGGACCATTATGCTCATCTGGTCTGACCCCCTGCATGCTGCAGGCCACAAAACCCTTCCCTGGACTCTGCCGTTGAAGTCCCCAATCCTGTGTTTCAGTGACTTCAATCGGCAGAGACCCTCCTGCTAGTGATCCCTGCCCCATGCTGCGGAGGAAGGCGAAAAACCTCCAGAGGCTCAGCCAATCTACCCTGGAGGAAAATTCCTTCCCGACCCCAAATATGGCGATCAGTAAGACCCCGAGCATGTAGGCAAGAGTCTCTAGCCTGACCCCTGTTGGCCATTATACTATTTACGTACCATTGCTTGGTTTTCCTTGGCTACTATGTTTTACCATTAAACCATTCCCTCCATAAATTTATCTAACTTAATCTTAAAACCAGACAGGTCTGTCGCCCCCACCATTTCCCTCGGAAGGCCGTTCCAATATTTCACCCCTCTGACGGTCAGAAACCTTCGTCTAATTTCAAGCCTGAACTTCCCCACGGCCAGTTTATATCCATTCGTTCTCGTGTCCACATTAGTACTAAGCTGGAATAATTCCTCTCCCTCCCTTGTATTTATCCCTCTGATCATTACCTGTTAGGTTCACTCACTCTGGGGTACCTGGCATTGGCCACTGTTGGTAGACAGGATACTGGGCTGGATGGACCTTTGGTCTGACCCAGTACGGCCAGTCTTACGTTAAATGGACCATTGATCTGAGACCATGTTATGCTATAGCTTCAACAGAAATTATGGACTTCCTGCATTGTACTAGCCAAAGAACTGCACCAAGTCAGACTAGATGATCAGAATGGTCCCTTCTGGACCAAGATCATGTTTGTTGTAGCATCTATTTTAGGAGAAATCTTTGAACTATCCTCTGATTCTCTCTCATTTTAAAATGCTTTAATACTTTTTTGACTGCTCAAAGTACTATTGTCACTATAAACACCCTCTGGTAGCTAACTTATAGAATGAATACTCCATCATATTATATGCCAGCTTTTAAAAACAGCACCAAATAACAAGGTTCCTTTAATTTGTAAAATAAAGCAGTACAAAACCAAAATGAAATAAAGAGTTCCTATGTTCATTTTGAAAACATTGGCATCTAAGCAGAATCACAGAGCTTACCATCCCTGCACACTATAATCTAGAAATAAAGAAGATTCTGCTTAATTTGTCAACCTAATATGAACTGACTAGTTAGCACTGAAGTCATTTAACAGCACAGCATCAAGCTGTCTGGAAGAGCCACAACCCACGATTTACCAGTTCTATGAACAAACAGGCGTATAGAAATTCCCAGATTCCTTTCACTGGGGCTAAACCTTTAAAAAATAAAAAAGCAGCACTGGTCCTTTGATAGGGGAAAAAGTCCCCAAACACACTGCCCACAAAAAGTTGAAAGATCTAGTGCCATTCATCTTTTACTCCTTCCTAACCTGTAAAGGCAGCCCTTACAGAAGTCACATCTATCACCCTTAAGAGGCATACAGCAAAAAAGCATGAGTTTTCTGTGACTTAGTAAACCCCTTTCGACTCAACAATCACTAAGAAACAGAGAGGTAAATGAATGCTGCTGCATGTGAGGCTTCCTGCCTAGAGTTAGAAGAGAGAACACAGCAAGTGGATGACAGCAGCTGCCACGTTAGGAAGCAGAGACTGGCTGTGGTGGCAGGACCCTGTGTGACACACTCGGGGGTGCAGATCCGACTCCAGCTGAACTGCCACACGCCCGCAGCAGCAGCAGGTCCGCTCCACACACTGTCTGTTCAGTTTTCAGAGTAGCAGCCGTGTTAGTCTGTATCTGCAAAAAGAACAGGAGTTAACCCATTTTTACTCCTACAAAAGTTTTTTTTTCTCCTGCTGACAATAGCTCATCTTAATTAATTGGCCTCTTAGAGTTGGTAGGGTAACTCCCACCTTTTCATGTTCTCTGTATGTATATAGATCTCCTCACTATATGTGCCATTCTATGCATCTGATGAAGTGGGCCGTAGCCCACGAAAGCTTATGCTCACATAAATGTGTTAGTCTCTAAGGTGCCACAAGTACACCTGTTCTTTTTGTCTGTACAGTGGTTGTGACTTCGGGCCACCTGACCCAGCCCGGATCCACCCTGGCTCCAGTCCCCGAGCCCAGCCGCGGCGCAGAGCGGTGTGTGCCCGGTCCTCATGCCCGGCATGCCCACCCGTGGCCGGCCCGACAGCAGCGGGGGGAGCGGGCAATGCTGCGGGCTACTGCGGCTCATGCCCACACACTGCAGACCGTGACCCTTGTCCCAGCCACACCCTGCCCAGCCCGTGCACTGAGCAGCGGCTCATGGACACGCCCAGACCTGTCCTGTCACGGGGCCTTCACCCCTCCGCCGCGCCCACCCGGCGCCCGCAGCCCCCCACAGGGCCGCCTGGGAAGAGGGCACCGGGAAGCACCCAGCAGGAGAAGGAGGTGCTGCTGGACGAAGACAACGAACTCTGGGTGCAGCTATGCCACATGCACATCACTGATGTCTCCAAGTGAGCGTGCTCAGCCCTGCCCCTGACACGCCCCTCCGTGCCCTGCCCATCCCCCTGGATATGCCCCTCCGTGCCCCACCCAGGGACGCAGGGCCGGCTCTCGGCACCAGCAAAACAAGCTGGTGCTTGGGGCGGCACATTTTTAGTGGCAGCATGGCCAGCACCAGAATGCCGCCCCTGCCGCCCCTAAAAGTGTGCCCCGGCCACCCTAGCTCACTTCCGCTGCTGCTGCCGCTCGCACGTCACTGCTCCCCATCCCTCCCAGGTTCTCAAACCTGCGAAGGGAGGGGGAGAGCCCGAATGGCCACGGAGCGCAAAACAGCTGATTCGCGCGCCGCTTCTCCCCCTCCCTCTTTCCTAGGCTTGAGAGCCTGGGGGGAGGAGGCAGGGCAGGGGATTTGGGGAAGGGGCGGAGTTGAGGCAGGGCCGGGGGTGGGGTAAGAAAAAAAATGGGGGGTGGGTGGGCTGCCAAAATTGTTTTTGCTTGGGGCGGCAAAAATCCTAGAGCCGGCCCTGCAGGGACAGGACCCATCCCCCCCCCCGCCGGACACACCACTCTGTGCCCCACCCAATGCCTAGTGCCGGGACTTGCTACCGCCCTCCTTCGGCAGAGCCCTCTCCTCCACGTCCACTGCCAGGACCTCCCGCTCAGACACACCTCTCTCACCCAGTGCCAGGACAGCCCACCCCGTTGACACCCCCCCTCCCCCTCTTTTCCAGTGCCGGGACTTCCCCCATCCCCCCCTTCAGACACAGCCCTCCCCACCCTGTGGCCCACTCGGGCACACCCCTCCCCTTCCGTTCCCACCCAGTGCTGGAACCCCACTCCCCCTTGGATACACTCCTCTCCCACCCAGTGCAAGGACACCCCCAGCAACACACCCCTCTCCTGCTCAGTGGCAGGACTTCCCCTCCCCCTCAGTGCTGGGGCCTGTCCCTCAGACATGCTCCTCTCTGAGTGTTGAGACCCCCTGGACCCAGCCCCTCTCCCCAAAGGACCCCTGAGTGCTCCCTTCCAGAACAACTGTCTGCCTCTCCTCTCGGGAATCCCCCTGGACATTCTCTTCCCCCGATCCCAGGATCTCCCCAGGCACCTCACAGCCCCTTGAGTGAGTCCCTCACCGACCTCCTGCTGGACCTGCCACTGCCCTCAGCCCCCCCCCCCCCCATCAGGGCACCAGGAGCCCCCAGAGGTGCACTGAACTCTGCCCTGGGGTAACTTGGGAAGAGTCCCCCCCCGCCCCGTCTGAGGCTCTCGAGGCAGAGAACCGTGGTGCCCGTGGGGTGGAGGCTCCATCCCCTGTAGCATAGGACAGCGCACCCCCATACCTCTAAGGCAGTGCCTGGCTCCGGCCTGACCCCTCTCCCTGCTGCAGGAAGGGGACGGAGCTGCTGCGCACCTTCTGTGAGAGCAAGAGGCTGACCACGGACGAGGTGCAGTGGGGGCTGGGAGGGGGAGCCTGGGACGGGGGAACCCAATCCCACTGCCACTGATGGGGAGGGGAGGCTGCCCTGTTGCCCTAGGAGGGGTTGGTGGTGGTGGGGGAGGGCTGTCCAATTGCTCCCAGGGTTTGCCTGTAAAGGGCTAAGAGGTGTATGCGGAGCCCCCTGCCCCCCAGCCTGGGCTCTGGAGCTCCCCACGGTCGGGGAGGGCAGAGGCCCACGAGGCGGGGTCAGAAAGCAGGGTCAGGGCCGCGCAGGGAGAGCTGCAGGGAGCCAGTGCTGACATCTCCCTGGCCCGCTGCCGCTTTACATCTCAAGGGGCATTCGGGTTGCGGGGCTCCCGTCTCATTCCAGCTGGCCTGGGAAGAGCAGGTCTAACCCAAGCCACTACCACGCGTGGCCTGAGTGACCCGTCCTGGCACGTGTGGTTGGGCTGCTGCGGCTGTCCCCAGGCAAGGCCTCTGCCTTGCAGGGAGCTCTGTGTGCTGGGAGGTGCCAGGATATCACCACCACCTCCCTCCAGGTCAACATCGAGGACCTGTTGCAAATCCTGAGGAAGATACCCGCGTACCAGAGAGAGCTGAACAAGGTAACGGGGCTGGGGCTGTTAGTGGGCGGGGGGCAGGGCATTCAGTGGGGCTGATGGGGGAGGCAGGGTGCTCTGTGGGGCTGGTGAGGAACAGTAGGGATTCTCTGGGGGGCAGGGCACTCCACTTTACTGCCTGATGAGAGCTGCTGACCTGTCCCATCGGACAGAGCCATTTCCCCCCCGCCAGGGGCTGTGTGGCACCATGGGCAGCAGCCTGCCTGTCAGTGCCCAGAGCTGCCACGTTACTCCCAGCCAGTGGTTCCCAAACTTTAACAGCCCGCGAACCCCTTTCTCTAAAATTGTGAAATCTCGTGAACCCCCTCCTAAAAATGAATATTTCCAGGGTTTTACATTTAAAATTTCCTCAGTGTGATGGATGCGCTTGCTTTGCTCTGCATAGCTCTTTGAAGTCCGGAACCTTTGGAGAAAGATAAAGTCTCAGATCTGGTTCAGCATCAAGTCTGTTTCTGTATTTGGTTTTCAGATGTGCATACGAGGAAAACGCTTTCTCGCATGAGTATGTTGTTGAAAATGGTAACAAAACTGCAGCAGCTTTTTCTGCCAGAAGGTGGTACTTGTTTCTTAAACTCAGCCAAAAGTTGATCAATGACAGATTTCTGAAACTCCTTCTCAGTTCGTAATCACAGGAGATCTCAATCAATTTCTCTTTTTCCTCAGTGTTCAATATCTGTGTTGAGAAAGTGGTATCATCAAAAGGGTTGCGAATCCAGTCATTATCGCCTGATATAGCTGCAAAGTAATCCCTGAATGTTGTGCAAAGTCCTTTTAGGTGTGCAGTTATATTGGTTTTAGTGCACTGATCCAACTGAAGTTTATGTTCTGCCAGGAAGTCATGAAGATTACTGAAACACTCAGTTTGATTGTTTTCCAAACAACTTTCCCAGAACTGTAACTTCTTTATCATGGATTCAACTCGGTCTTGCACATTGAAAACTGTTATATTGAGACCTTGAAGAGATAAATTTAGGTCATTAATTCTTGAGAAAATATCTGCTAAATAAGCTAGGCTCTGGAGCCAGACATTATTTTCCATACAGCTGGCAAGGTGGAAAGGGTGGCTGTTGAAAAAAAACTAGGATTTCCGTTCTAACCTCAAACAAGCGCACCAGGATTTTGCCCCACGAGAGCCATCTAACTTCAGTATGGGTCAACAGACAATCGTGTCTACTACCCATTTCTTCACAAAGTACGTGAAATATTCTGGAATTTGTTGGCCGTGATTTTATGAAATTCACCATTTTCACTGCATTGTCCAGCACTTCCTTCAGTCCCTCAGGCATGTGTTTTGTTGCGAGGGCTTGTCTATGGATGCTGCAATGAGTCCAAGAGACTTTTGATGCAACCTTTTTTGTTCAAGCTACAAATCCAGTATACTTCCCCGTCATTGATGTGGCCCCATCAGTGCAAATGCCTAGGCAACGAGACCAATCTATTTCCTTTTCTTGAAAATATGCATTAGTGAGATTGAAGATATCTTCTCCAGTTGTACATTCTTCCAATGGTCGGCAAAACAACAAGTCTTCAACCAGACCTTCATTCACATAACGTACAAACAGTAGCAAAATAGCTAGATTAGCTACATCAGTCGATTCATCCAACTGTATAGCATAATATGGACTATTTTTCACTCTCTGTACAATTGTGGTCTCTACGTTATTTGACATGTCATTAATTCTTCGTGACAACGTATTATTGGACAAAGGTACCATGTCAATCCTTTTTGCAGCCTTTTCTCCGAGCAGGCAATGAACTACGTCTTTTATACATGGACCAATCAAGCTCTCTGCTACGGTATGGGCTTCTGATGCTTTTGCTACTCGGTAGCTCACGCGGTATGATGCTTCAAGTGCATTTTCATTATCAGTACTTGCTTTGGATATAAAACTGGTAATGTCACTTTTCCTCACAGCTAATTTTCGCTTGAAAAAAATCAACAGGCTTGTCGAGTTGTGCAGGATGCCTAGTTTGTAAATGGCGCCGAAGTAGAGAAGGTTTGAGGCTGCTGTTTGCTAGAACATCACCACAAATCACACACAGTGGTTTTGGACATTCTTGATCACCAATGCATGTAAAGCCATATTTTATACAATCATCTTCATATTTTCTTTTCTTTGTAAGTGACTTTCCAGGACCATCATGATCATTAGACGTAGATTTTCCACAGTGTGGACTTGAGGAAACACTAGCTGATTCCAGCGTCTTTACACTTTCCTTTTTCAGCCACTTATCCATTGAACTTGTGTACAAAAGTTCTAATAAAAACAACACAGAGAGACTGCTAACAACCAACCAACTAGAAAATGAGAAGATTCACTCAAGTCTCACTGAAGCAAAACAGCACTCGAGAGAGAATGACAATTACAGAGACACCTTAACACTGCTACACTGGCTACAACGTGCTTCCGGCTGGTTTGGCTCCCAAACAGCTTTTCTTCCGCCACGAGGTTTCTCCCTAGGAGGGTGCCCAGCGAGGGACAAATTAGCTTGGACCACCCCCCACGTACAGCATTGCTCCTGCTAACTCTGTTCTCCATGCCAACTTCCCCTGTCTGACGAGGACAGGAGTCCGAGCTGCCACCTGCAGGTCTGGGGGTCTCAGCTGCCACCCTGCCCACCACAGGGCTCAGGCTACTGGCCCCGCGCCAGGGCCTGGGCTGCTGGATCCACACTCCCTGGGGCTCCTGCTGCTGGACCCCATTGACCGCCCCGGTCAACTGAGCTCCACTGAGCTTCTGCTGCAGGTCCTGCTGACCGGTGGGGTTCGGGCTGCTGGCCCCAACTACCCAGCCCCACTCTCCCTGAGACTCGGGGCTGCCAGCTCCGCTGGAGCGCTGGGGCTCGGGCTGCCGGCCCCAACTGCCCGGCCCCGCTCTCCCTGAGGCTCGGGGCTGCCAGCTCCGCTGGAGCGCTGGGGTTCGGGCTGCTGGCCCCAACTGCCCGGCCCCGCTTTCCCTGAGGCTTGGGGCTGCCAGCTCTGCCGGAGCTCTGGGGCTCGAGCTGCCGGCTCCCCCGCTGACAGGGGCAGGGCTCGGGCTGCCGGCCCCAACTGCCCAGCCCCGCTCTCCCTGGGGCTCGGGCTGCAGCTCCCCCACTGACGGGGGTCAGGGCTCGAGCTGCCAGCCCCAATTGCCCGGCCCCGCTTTCCCTGGGGCTTGGGGCTGCCAGAGCGCTGGGGCTCAGGGCTGCCGGCTCCCCCCGCTGATGGGGGCAGGGCTTGGGCTGCCAGCCCCAACTGCACAGCCCTGCTCTCCCTGGGGCTCTGGTTGTCTGCCCTGCAACCAGGTCCCACCTGCTGCCTCCAATGCCGGGGTCCTCTGGCCACCATTAATGATTTTTTTCTTGCGAACCCCCTGTAACGTTCTGCGAACCCCCAGGGGTTCGTGAAACCCAGTTTGGGAACCACTGGTCCACATAATAGGGTTATGAAGATGGGTCTATGGGAGGGTTTGACTTCCTCTACCATGGGCTGCTATTGCAGGAAGGAGGTTTGCTGGGAAGAGATGGGGTCCGTCTGACCAAGAAGGAGAAGAACATCTTCATGCACTGACTCACCAACCTTATGAGAAGAGCTTAAAACTAAGTTCAGAGGGGGCAGGTGAAAAAAGCCACCAGGTAAAAAAAAGGTGACCTTAATAGAGGACTAGATATTTGAGGAGAAGTAGATGTGGAAAATTGCAGTCGAATTATAGGAGAAACAAGAGGGAAATCTATGGGGGCATCTGCTTAACATCTTAGATGTCTATACACAAATGCAAGGAGTGATAATAATGGGGAATAAACAGTAAGAACTAGGAGTTTTAGTACATAAGTCATAACTCAGCTTAACTGGCACCACAGATACTTGATGGGTTCAATCTCATGACTGGAATATTGGTATAGAGGCCTATAGCTTGTTCAGGAAGGACAGGCAGGGAAAAAAAGAGGAAGTATTGCATTGTACACTTGTTCTGAGGTCTGGAAGGAGGTGAGAAGCAGACCAGTTGAAAGTCTCTGAGTAAAGATAAAAGAGGGAAAAAACAGGGGTGATGTCCTGGTAGGGGTCTATTACATATCACTTGTCAAGGTTCCTTCCCCACTCTGAACTTTAGGGTACAGATGTAGGGACCTGCATGAAAACCTCTAAGCTTCTCTACCAGCTTAGATCTGCTTTTGCTGCCACCACTCCCAATGTGCTAAGTCCCTTCCCTGGGTAGCCTTGAGAGACTCTTCCACCAATTCCCTGGTGAACACTGATCCAAAACCCCTTGGATCTTAAAACAAGGAGGAA
This sequence comes from Chrysemys picta bellii, assembly GCF_011386835.1. Classification (NCBI taxonomy): domain Eukaryota; kingdom Metazoa; phylum Chordata; order Testudines; family Emydidae; genus Chrysemys; species Chrysemys picta. Next base: position 225 of record NW_027054617.1, on the reverse strand, counting down.
TTAATCATTCCCCCCCCTTCCCTTTCCCCCCACCAATTCCTGGTGAGTCCAGATCAATCCCCTTGGATCTTAGAACAAGGAAAAATCAATCAGGTTCTTAAAAAGAAGGCTTTTAATTAAAGAAAGAAAGGTGAAATCAGGATGGAAAATAACTTTACAGGGTAATCAAACTTAAAGAGCTCAGAGGACCCCCCTCTAGCCTTAGGTTCAAAGTTACAGCAAACA
>NW_027054616.1:0-11000 GCF_011386835.1 Chrysemys picta bellii | reverse complement strand
CTGGGGCTGACGGATCGTCAGGAGCTGCAGATACCCCTCTTCGCGGCGTTCCTGGTGATCTATGTTCTTACGCTGGTTGGGAATCTTGGGATGATTGTGTTGATCAGGGTTGATCCCCGACTCCATTCCCCCATGTACTTCTTCCTCAGTAACCTGTCTGTGGTTGACCTCTGCTACTCCTCAGTCTTCGCTCCAAGGATGCTGGTGAATTTCTTAGTGGGGAGTAAAAGCATTTTTTACTCTGCCTGCATTGCCCAACACTTCTCTTTTGTCGTGTTTGTGACCACAGAAGGGTTCCTGCTGGCCGTGATGGCATACGACCGCTATGTAGCCATTTGTAACGCTCTGCTCTACACCGCTGTTATGTCTAAGAGAGTCTGTATTCATCTAGTGGCCAGCTCATATGTAGGGGGGCTCGTGAACTCACTGACCCACACATGTGGCTTGCTGAGGTTGTCGTTCTGTGGGCCCAACATCATCAATCCTTACTTTTGTGACACTAACCCATTGCTGAAGCTTGCCTGCTCTGATAACCACATCAATGAGATTTTGCTTGTAACGTTCTCTGGAGTTATTGCCATGTCCACCCTCCTGTTTGTCATAATCTCTTATCTGTACATCCTCTTCTCTATCCTGAGGATCCGCTCCGCCAAGGGCAGGCGCAAAGCCTTCTCCACCTGTGCCTCTCATCTGACAGCTGTCACCATGTTCTATGGACCTGTGAGCTTAAGCCACATACAACCCAGTTCCAGCTACTCACTGGAACAGGAGAAAATCTCTGCTGTGTTTTATACCCTGGTGGTCCCCATGTTGAACCCCTTGATCTACAGCCTGAGGAACAAGGAGGTTAAGGATGCTCTTAAGAGGGTGATAGACTGGAAAAACATTCCCAGCTAATTTGTCACCATGACAATTCCAGTCAATTGAGAAGAACAATTGGAAGAAGGGTAGGAGTATGCTCTATGTGTTACTGCCTTGATTTGTGTATCACAAATGTTTTACAAGAATTAAATGAAACTCAAAGAACTGTTGTAGCATGTGGAAATTATGTTTTACAATTGCTTGAGAGGAACAATGTTACCTAAGGTCCTGTCATTATGTGGCCATGGGGGGAGGGGGAGGGGGAGGAGACACACTGTTTAGACAGTGAATCCTAGAAATTTTCTAGGGACCTAAAAGTTAGGCAGTATAACACTGAGCATTCCAACACCTAAATCCCTTGGTGAATCTGGCCTTACACATTTTCTTTATTGGTTTAAGTTAGAGCTCATTAGAAAAGGAAATTTCCATTCCATGGTTAAATCCAAATTTTGAAATTTGATTTCATTCCAAATAAGAATGAAATGTTGATGTTTCAAACTTTACCCAGGAACGGTAATTCCGAACAAGAATTTCAATTCATAAACATTGAAAAGATATTTTTGATAATATTGATTTTTTTCAGTAATTTTAAAATAATAATGTAATGTAATATATTTAATATAATATAGACTATTAAAGTTTTAATATAATATAAAAGTAAATATGAAATAAAACAATACGATAAACTCAAAATGAAACATTTTTACCTTATCAGAGCAAAACATTTCTACATTATAAAAACAAAATGAGAAAGTAAAACATATTTTGGTTAGCCATGTTCCCATCCAAAATTCAATCAAAATCAATGCATTCCTGCAAAATGTTATTTTTTTGTCAAATTTGCATTTTCTGACAGAATTGCTCCATCCATTGTTTTGACCATCGCTAGTTTTCATGTTTCTAAAGATTGTTTTTCAGGATGTATATCAACGGGGAAGGAGTTAGACTGATGGCTTTTGAAAGTGCATCTGCTACGCCATGCACCAGAACACGCACTGGCTGTGACAATGGGAGGTTTCTCTAAAACACTGCTCCCCTCTTTCAGCAGTCTGCGAGTGTGACTAGTCCCACATCTAGAGGATATAAATCTAGGAACTAAACGGAGGGGAGTGGGAGTTGCTGATTCAGCTGTGGATAAAGAATGATGGGTCAGATGCTTAGGTAGCATGAATGGGAATCGACTTCCATGGATCTACATTGACCGACACCAGCTGAGGATCCAGTGTTCTTAGAATATCTACCTCCAGAATAGTCCATCACCTGCACCGCATCACTGTACAAAATTAATGAAACAATCCACATCCTTGATCTCCCCCAGACACATGTGGCAAATATGCCGACTGGACACATTTCTTTACAATCAAAATAAATTTTCAAAAAAATAGAAATAAAAGTTTTAATACTCTGAGACGCCCTTTATTTTGCAATATGTTATTCTTACCTAAGTAATCGCTTCCCTTTCTCAGAATGCGAGCGGCATGGGCATCATTTCCCTTGTCACTGTGCTTATTCTGCAACAGAAAAAAACAATATAAATGTGCTGTTCAGATAATCAGGACTCTGATTTCAGTGAGTCTGATCTCCACATGAATTAGCTCTAAATGACAATTGTATCCACATGTCAGAACCAAAGGAGAAAATTTATACCATCTCCTTTGGAGTTTAAAAGACAAACCTACAAGAGGGAGATGTCTGATGTTCTTGATCCCAAAGGGGATTGTTTTTGGAGGTCGGAGGGGTTGTTTATATTTGTTTTGGTGGCATATTGGGACAGAATCCTTGGAGTGCTGCCAAGTCTGAACATGAGACCAGGCACAGGTGGGATTATTAGAACATCTTTCATGTCCTCTGGGAATAACCACGCATAATTGTGTTGCCTACAAAACCTGTGCAAACTCCCTGGTGATTCTTTTTTTCAAAGTGAACCAGCTATTTTTCTCAGGCAGGAACCTGAACAATCCCTCCAGTGGCTTGCACACTAGCCTGATACTCAGGAGACACGGTCATTTCCTTCCTCCATCACAGTCTTCCTGTGTGACGTAGGGCAAACCACTTAGTCTCTCTGTTCCTGCAGACTGGGGATATTAACGCTTCCCTACCTCACAAGAATGTTGTGAGGATAAATATATTAAAGCTTCTGAGATACTCTGGTGATGGGGCCATATAAATAGAGCTTAGCCAATAACTGATTTTTCTTGCACACCTTGCAGGCTTCCCGTTCTCAACTTGAGAGAGACAAGGTGGGTGAGGTAATAGCTTTTATTGGACCAACTTCTGTTGGTGAGAGAGAGAGCCCAGCTTTTGAGCATACACAGAGCTCTTCCTCAGGCCCTGGAAGGAACCAAACCCCTTTCCCACCACCCCCGGGAGGCAATGTAAATATTTATATTAAAAAAACACAACAACAGTACTACCTGGATCTTACCATTATTAGCCTCCAGTCCTTCCTCGGAACTGAAAAAGTTGTCTGAGCTGGTCAGGTAGCACCAGCTTCCCCAGGGCAGTAACTATTCGCTTTGGCACTGGCCTGGCTTTCCTAAATCGAGGCTTGTGGCACTCGAGGGTTGGGGTGATCTCATCACACATTCTGAAGTTCTGAAGCCATCGTTCGTCATCCCAGTTATCCAAAATCATGCAATCTCACGACACCATGCTGGTTCTCCTGGACCAGAAGTGGCAGTCCATCCATTGGCATATCTTGGCAATACCGGCAGTCACCATATCTGTTCCATGGGGCCAGAGGAGCTTGTCAGTCACCCATCATGGTCAGCCATCTTCGTCATGTCAGAAAGTTCTGTCCAGATTCCACCCAGCATCTTGCCAATTGCCCATCCCACCACATGAACAATCGTCCCTCAAGAAGGAGTGTTAGGAGTGCGAGTGCCAATGTAGGATACTGGCTTGTAATTTCACCTGAGATAGTATTTTAAGTTTTGCTTGCCTGTTTTATTTAGATATATATATATACACACACACACACACACACACGCTCTTACTAATATGTGTGAATAAAGGGACCCTTACTATGGACAAAGGCAGACACTGTGTATGCTGCTTTTGCCTAAGCCAGATGGGTTTGTTAGTATAATGGGAACAGATAAGAGCAGTAAAAGTGTTACTGGGCATGGTGGGAGTGTAATATATGAGCACACCCTTGATGACTGCCTCAACGCCCTCAGACTTGAGAAGAGCGTTTTTGGTTTTGTTGTTTTTTGTTTTTTCCCCATGAAATTCTATTCAGGTTTAGCCGAGTTATAGCTTTTGACAACCACTGTCACCCCTTTCTTGCTTCAGTTGTGAGCAAAATTTGAGCTTCCTGCCAGTATAACACCTGTATTCTAAACAGATGGGCCCGTGTTACCACCAAAAAAAGCAGCAGATGTTGACAATGTTGCACCTGGAATAGTGACTGCTTCTGGACCTGCTCAACCAGAGTTGATTGGGGCAGGAGAGAGCCACCTCTGCATTACATACGTGGCCCAGTGGTTCATTCCCGTCTCTGGGGATTTTATGTGGGCAGGCTCTCCCCTAGCTTCCCCAGAGGAAGAGAGAGGCAGAATACTGGGCCAGGCGCCCCACAGATTCTACACATCTCCCCGGTCAGCTATAGGAAAACAGCCTGCTCTTGCAAAGGCCTGTAGTGCAAGTGGTAGAAGTCTGTAATGCACTGCAGGTGGTTACAGGCGCAAACCAAGAGGATGCAGAATGGAGGTGTCGTGACCGAATTGAGTTTTGCCTTTTTAAAAACCCAGGAAATTACAAATGCAAAACTATATTAACAGAACATCTGTTAAATCTGTATTAACAGAACATCAGACAACATTTAGGTTGTCTACTCGGTCACCCAAAAGTTAGTCTGTTCTATACCCTGAACAAGGCAGGGATCCAGTGGTTCTAAGGAAAAACAGCATGTGATAATGTAATTAAAGACTATCATAATGCAAACACCCACGAGGGCAGAATTAAGGTTGCATGGGCAACCACAAATCTGGCATTTCCTAATTTTCAATTGCGGAACTTTCCGACCTTAATAAAGTCTTTTGAGCAGGTTTTTTTGTATGTTTTATTTCGGGGGGGGGAGAGAGGGGTTGATTCATAGTATAAATATTAAGAACAGTTACATTAGGTATGATACAGACATTTGCAAGGGATGTAAACCTTCATGCTTCAGAGCATGAGGCAACCACTAATTGCCTGGATGTAGTGTGAAAATACCCCTATAGGCATGTTATTGAATAACTTCCTACTGTGAGGACTTTGCCCCATTATCTGAAGCACACAACAAAGACTGCTAATGCATAGACAATACTCAATTAGATGCATCATTTGTCTGATCTGGTATGGAAATTCCTATGTTCCCTATATTTACTAAAAATAATTTCATTTCTTTTTACTCGTCTAGCACAGGTGTAAAGACAGAGGGAATATGCAGAATCCAGAGACCTGTGTTTTTCCAGTAACAAGGAAACTCACAAATTATCTCCAACTCATTTTCTTTCTATCCTAAAGACTACAATCGGACATGAGGTACTTTGGTCCCATCCGCACACATCTCACGTTGTGTTACCATGTCACTGACTAGATTCTGATCTCAGTCACACAAGTGTCAATGTATAGTTCAGCTGAAGTCAATTGGTTAATGAGGAGTCAAACCAGTCCATATCTTCCTCCACCAAATACAATGGAATTTACTGCGTGTACACCTACACCATGACTGGTAAGAAATGTCATTATTATTATCTTTTGAGCATCTTTGTGCATGTAGCAGTGAAATTCCATAGAAACATAACAGCCATACTGGGTCAGACTAAAGGTCCATCTAGCCCAGTATCCTGCTTCCAACAGTGGCCAATGCCAGGTGCCTCAGAGGGAATGAACAGAACAGGTAATCATCAAGTGATCCATCCCCTGTTGCCCATTCCCAGCTTCTGGCAAACAGAGGCTAGGCACACCATCCCTGCCCATCCTGGCTAATAGCTGTTGATGGACCTATCCTTTATGAATTTATCTAGTTCTTTTTTAAATCCTGCTATAGTCTTGGCCTTCACACCATCCTCTGGCAAGGAGTTCCACAGGTTAACTTAGTATTTATCTCTAGGAGATGCATTTTCTCATTTCGAGGCTCTGTGAATCTGAGTCAAAAGTAATCATAGAATCAGTTACAGTCCACACCACCTACAAGTGTTATTACCTCTAGGAGGATTTGTAACAGGGAGGAAAAATAATGCATGTGGTTACAAAGAATGTCTGTAAAACATACACTGACTTCAATAGGACAGTGAAACTTTAGTGATACCAAACTTTTTCACTGGGGCTGCCTCATATTAGGTCCTAAATCTATATTTAGGCACCTATATAAAAGGGGCACTGAGCATCACTTGTGCCCTTTGAGGTCATTTTGATTAGGAAGAGAAAATCAAAGACCATGAATAAACTCTATAGCATTGATTACTTGCATACATTGATAGATTATTTGCCTCCCTTCTAAACTAAACACTCCCAATCTATATATCTCTTATTTTATAGAAGATTTGACCCACTGGATGGTTTCATGCATATTAAAACAGAGTAGGGTGACCAGAGGGGAAGTGTGAAAAATTGGGATGGGGGTGGGGGGGGTAATAAGTGCCTATATAAGAAAAAGCCCCCAAAATTGGGACTGTCCCTATAAAATCGGGACATCTGGTCACCCTAACACAGAGTCCACAATATTTCTGTAGCTGGAACATGTCCTATCTCTAATGGAAAGCATGTGGGGAATACAAAGAGAACATTCCCTAGGAGTGTCCTTCGATTTATTTCAGCTTTCCTATGTTTATACACTGTTTCCCAGGAACAATCACAGGGATTATGAGGGATCTGTACTCAGTACTTTATTGGCCAGTGATTAATTTTAATCTTTATTTTTTTTCACCAGCAGAGGAGAGCGTTTCTGGAATAAATGGCAGAGAGAAACCACACCATGGTGACCGAGTTCATTTTCGTAGGATTCACAGATCATCCAGATCTACAGATCCCCCTCTTTATGTTGTTCCTAGTGATGTATGTGGTCAGCCTGATGGGGAATCTTGGGATGATAGCGTTAATCATGGTTGAAACCCGACTTCATACCCCCATGTACTTTTTCCTAAGCCAGATGTCCATTGTAGATATTGGATATTCCACTGCCATAGCTCCCAGGATGCTAATGACCTTTGTAGCAGAGACTAGAACCATTCCTTTGATTGAGTGTGCGGCACAACTATTCTTCGTCTGTTTCTTTGTGACCAATGAATGTTGCCTCCTGGCTGTGATTGCGTATGACCGCTTTAAAGCTATCTGTAATCCACTGCTATACAGAGCCATTATGTCCAAGAGACACTGTGTCCTGTTAGTGGCTGATACATATGTATGTGGCTCTGTGAATTCAATTGTGCAAACTCTATTTATATTCAGTCTGTCCTTCTGCAGCTCCAATGTTGTCAACCATTTCTTCTGTGATGTGCCCCCCATGCTGAAGCTGTCCTGTTCTGACACCCATGTCACTGACCTTGTACTTTTCACTTTCTCTACTGTAATTGTCACGACTACTTTCCTGGGTGTCCTAATCTCCTACATGTGCATCCTTCTGGCCATTCTCAGGATCCGTTCTGCCAAGGGGAGACGCAAAACCTTTTCCACTTGCGCCTCCCACCTGACAGTCGTCACTATGTTTTATGGGACGCTGATTAGACAAGGTTACCTCTGTGTTTTATGCCCTTGTGATCCCCATGTTGAACCCCCTGATCTACAGCCTGTGAAACAAGGAGGTAAATGATGCCTTTAAAAGGGTGATATACAAGAAGATTTTTTCTTGGTAATTATAATCATTATATTTTAACCAATAAACAGTAGATGGAATAAGAGTGAGTTCTCTTGTCATTTATCCTTATTTCTATGACTCAGGCACTCCATTTGATGTACAGAAAATCATATAATGGAACCCAGTCAAATACAATATTAGAAATTGCTGTTTTTAAGATCCATGAATGAGGGTCTGTGACACTATGCAGAATCAGCAAGATGCTCTGATATTTGGCTTAAAGGACAATTGCTGTTGCCTGTTATGTTTTAGGCCAGATTGGAGTTCCAGTGAGAGGATGAGAAGATTGTATGTATCCTTCCTCGGTTCTGAGATTTCATCCAGTGGAGGGCACTGTTAAACATACTGAATAAAAGCAACCAGAACTGAGGTAACGATTATCAAAGATCAGCTTAGGTCGATCGGTCATGTTTTCGGAATGTGTAATGATAAATTCCCCAGAAAAGTCCTCTCTGGTGAGCTTAGGGACTTAGTCTGAATAATGCAGAGTTGACCTTCATCATGCAGAGCTAGCCTGCACCAAATCAGAGTATCTTCTCTCACCGCTGCATCATGCCGACATGAAGAGGACGTTGTTTTACTCCTGAGTTCTCAACAGAGGAGGTTGTTTCCAGTCATCACAACCAGCCTCCCTGTCTTCACGGCTAGATGGAAGGGGAGCATCCCAAAACTTAAGAGGGATCTCAAACCTTTTTTTCTGTTTAACATGGGGTTACAGGCTGGAGAATGTTGAGAACCACTGGTTTTACTCATTGAAAACTGTTGCTGTTTTATGTAGGGCTTTTGTTTATTTATCTTCTCTCCAACCTATGAAAGAGTTTCTCTGGCAATCCTGAAATTACTCCTCTACCCCAATATAACGCTGTCCGCGGGAGCCGAAAAATCTTACTGCGTTATAGGTGAAACTGCATTATATTGAACATGCTTTGATCCATTGAAATGTGCAGCCCTGCCCCCCCCCCCCACCAGAGCACTGCTTTACTGCGTTATATCTGAATTCGTGTTACATCAGGTCGCGTTATATCGGGGTAGAGGTGTATATCAATGGTCTGCTTTCTTTGGCTTTCTTTGGACTTTGTAAACAGTGAGACAGGTTCGTCCCTGAAGTAACTCACTTGTCTTGAGAGAATGATATGGGGACAGATCAAGAATGAATGTAGTCCAATCAATTTATAATGATGTATGATTGTGATGTACTAGTACACAATATGAAGTACTAGTGTGATGGGGCTATCACTATTCATAGCACCAGCAAGCTTCCTACACACGGTGACATTTGAATATTCATACTGGATATGCTCTGGTTAGTCCAGGGAAGTTTTGTCTGAATCATCGATCACTTAAATCCACTTCTTGTGCTCCTAGGAATACTGCTTATGATTTTTCCATATATGTACAAAATGGAATGATGCTATAGTGCCATAACATAAAAGGACTATTTTCCTTTCAACACTTTAATACCAGTACAGGATTGGAAACCCCATCGTGCAATCAACCACTGCCCATGAGCAAATACATATTTTCAATGAGCAGTTAGACATCCAGTTCCCTGGACAACTCCCTGGAATGGGAATTTGGTGCCTTTATATCCCCACTTAAACTCCTGCAGTCTGAACCAATATTGACTGAAGTCAATCGGAGTCTTTTCTTGTTTTGTCTTCCAAAAAGTAGGATCAGACTTCAACAACAGCAGCATTAATAACAGTTCCAGACCATCTCAACTAACTAAAAAGTGAGAAAGTCAAGCAGTAGGCATGAGCACAACATAACCCCGGAAAAAGCTAGAGAGAGCTTCTGTCACTGCGGCTACATAAGCTGGGGGGTGGTAAAGTAAAAAATTGGTCCTTTCTTTCTTAGGCCCTCCTGAGTTCAGGGAAACAGGAGACTGCATTAAAACAAAATACCAGAGCCCATCAGTTTCTACTTCCCACTGGAACATCCCCAGGGCCCTGAAATGTAGCTAGCTGCTTGGCCCATGTATTCCGTTAACATTAATACCGCAATCCATAACACTCATTGACTGGATACAGCCACATGCTCAGTTACAGTCGGTTTAAGAATATTATAGAACGTTGACATATTTTTCTAATAAAATTATATGGAAATTTTCCATAAGGAATTGGCTTCAGGTTTGAATACAGTATAAAACCTCTTCTACTGGAGGCTGGGGGAGATGCTTGTTTATTCACTGAGTGGATTATTTTAGTTTGGAACCAAAGATTAAACCTGGGCAGGAAATGGTTTTCCTGTCCCATGAAAATTTGGGAGATTTTAAAAATGTCCCTTCCCCAAAGCTCATATTTTCCTTTTTTCCACAAACCAAAAAGCTGGGGGAAAGTTGATTTTGATCAATCAAAATATTTTGTTCCAATAGTTCAAATTATATGAACATTAAACAAAATAATTGGCTAATTAACATTTTGAAACATTAATTTTGAACTAAAAAAAGGCAACTTTTCGTTTTGAAAATGTCAAAAATGAACATTTAGACAATTTTAAGCTTCTTTTTTCTTTCAATTTTTTTAAAATGAGTAATTCATTGAAACTGGAATTTTCCCACAAGAATATTTCATTTTTGATGAATCAGTATTTTCCAGTGCAGAAAGCATTGGGCTTAAATTGCAGCAAGGGCGGTTTAGGTTGGACATTAGGAAAAGTTTCCTAACTGTCCGGGTGGTTAGGCACTGGAATAAATTGCCTAGGGAGGTTGTGGAATCTCCATCATTGGAGATTTTTCAGAGCAGGTTGGACAAACACCTGTCAGGGTTGTTCTAGATGGTGCTTTGTCCTGCTATGAGTACAGAGGACTGACTTATGACCTATTGAGGTCCCTTCCAATCCTATGATTCTATGATTGATCCAATATTGCGCTCTAATATTTTTCATTGAAACTTTATTAATGCAAGATAAAAAGAACCCCTGTGAATGGGGTTGGGTAGCGGGTCAACTCTTGAATCCCGGAGGAAGTTGCATCTGAGTGTGCTTCAGTGGATTTATGTCCTCTCACCATTAATCACAACGGGCTAAACTCTATTATCCCTTGGCTCAAGTCTACCTCGCAGAGTTTAAGTGTAAGGCATTTCCATGGGGTAGAAAGTATCCTAACTACAGCTGGCCAAAATTCTTTGGCTGAAACTTTTTTTCAGAGAAAAATGCACATTCAGCTACACCAGAATGTTTGCCCAATTGTATTGGGTTCTTCGGGATGGAAAAACATCAAATAAATTCATTTCCCCACTGCTAAACCTTGCTGTTCAGTGTCCCACCTCTGCATGGAGGGGTGAAAGTAAAGCTCTAA
>NW_027054615.1:0-11000 GCF_011386835.1 Chrysemys picta bellii | reverse complement strand
CATCCCCCTCAGCCCCCAACCTGCCCCGTCCCCCCCCAGTCCCCCTTCCACCCCCTGTGCCCCGCCCTGTCCCCGTGGGGCCTCCTCAGCCTCACCATCCTGCCCCCCACCTGCTCCCGGCTCCCTAGAGCCCCGACATCCCCCTCAGCCCCCAACCTGTCCTGTCCCCCCCACCCCCAACCCCCCCATCCACCAACTGCGCCAAGCCCCGCCCTGTGCCCGTGAAGACCCCTCAGCCCCCCCATCCCCTCCCCCACCCGCTCCCTGCTCTTTAGGGCCCTGACATTCTCTGCGGGCCAGAGGGGCACTGGGCATGGGAGTTGCCAGGCATAAGGGGGTGGGGGTAATGGGCGGGGGATAGTATGACAGAGCACGCTGGCAGGGCTGGGTGGGCCAGTGGCCTCTGGCGGGGCTACGTGGACCGTGGCCGTACCTCCCTTCTCCCCCCATGCCTTGCCCCTGGCCAGCCACTCACTCTGGGGATCAACCCCCCTCGTGCCATGCCCCATTTCCCCATGGGAGCCCACAAATCTGTTTGGCGCCGGCCCTACAAAAGGTTAATCGGGCCCTGTCCACGCTTCCTTGTGCTGGGCAGTGCGTGGACAATCGGAGGGACAGCAGGATGCTGTGGAGATAGATGAGTGTGTGAGGCAGGCAGATGGATGAAGGGGGGTGTGGCATACAGTGGGGGCTGGTCCTGTCATCTGCTGCCCCCGTCTGACTCCGCCCCTGTCTCTCGCAGGCAGCACTCAGCAGAGTGTGGCTCTGTAGCGTTACACTGGTGCCTACATCCAGTGCGTACACCTGGGCGTAATGTGCTCCTGGAGAGCTCGGGCAGGGACAAGCGTGGGGCTCACGGCTGCTGAACCAGCTACTCCAGAGATTGCCACAGATCTCACCCCCCTTGGGCAGCAAGATCCTGGCCGGGGGTTCCTTGTCCCTCCTCGCAGCCAAAGCAGCCTGCTCAGCACAGAGACCGAGGTCACCTGCCCACGCCCAGCCTGGCTGGAGCTGCTCCAGCCCCAAATTGCTGGTATCCAGCCTGGCTGGAGTTGATTTGATGTCCTAGCGGAGTCCGTTCTTTCTCCCAGGTAGATTATGATTTTCCCCACTGCGGTTAGTTGCTCTTTCTCTGCTTCCCCATAGTCCCTCCCCAGAGTCTGTCACTGCTTCACCTAAAAGCTGCTTCCCCTTTGGGGCAGTGTGTTCTGGGGTCTCTGCTGGCAGCAGGGACACTGCTCTGGCTTTGGGCAGGTGCTTGGCAAGGTAGGGTTGTAACTTAGAGCTTTCTTCAGCAGAAACTTTAGTAAAATTAGCCTTTGCCTCATTTCTGAAAGTGCAGAATAACACCCAGGCACACGCCTGCTCCCCGGGGGCATGTGTGGGTAGGTGTCAGGGTGCAGTGCCCCCTGCTGCCCAGGTGGGCTAGTGCCATATGTGTATCTCCCCCCCAACACTGTAATAGTGACCCCTGCTGGCCAGGCATGGGAGTGCCCTGTCCGTGCCTTCTTGTTGGAGCAGTGACCCCTGGTGGCCAGGTGCGGCAATGCCTGGCATGTATCCCCCCCTATTGTTGCTGCAGCGACCTCTGGTGGCCACTGATGGCAGTTGCCTATGTGACCCCACCACTACCATTGCGCCTGTGATGGTTGGTGGCTGGGTGAGGCAGCACCCTGTATGTATATCAGCCATTGGGGCAGTGCCCTCTGGGTATCCCACGCTCATCTCGGTGACGCGTGTTGCCCAGGTGGGGCCGTCCCCTGTGTGTATTTACACATCCCAGCCCCTGCACTGGGGTAGTGATCACTGGTAGCCAGAGGAGTCGGTACCCTAGGCCAAACCGGACAGTCCCTCCGCAAAAGAATAAATGGACACAAATCGGACATCAGGAATGGTAACATACATAAGCCAGTAAGTGAACACTTCAATCTCCCTGGTCATTCTATTACAGATTTAAAAGTCACTATCATTGAACAAAAAAACTTCAGAAACAGACTTCAAAGAGAAACAGCAGAACTAAAATTCATTTGCAAATTCAACACCATTAATCTGGGCTTGAATAGGGACTGGGAGTGGCTGGCTCATGACAGAAGCAGCTTTTCCTCTTCTGGAATTGACACCTCCTCATCTATTATTGGGAGTGGACTACATCCACCCTGATTGAATTGGCCCTGTCAGCACTGGTTCTCCACTTGTGAAGTAACTCCCTGCTCTCCATGTGTCAGTATATAATGCCTGCTTCTGTAACTTTCACTCTATGCATGTGAAGAAGTGAGGTTTTTACCCACGAAAAGTTATGCCCAAATAAATCTGTTAGTCTTTAAGGTGCCACCAGACTCCTTGTTGTTTTTGTAGATACAGACTAACATGGCTACCCCCTGATACTTGCCCTAGGTATGTTCTTCACCTCCCCCAAGGTGGCAGGGGCCTGGGTGTCATGCAGTGCCTGGGTATCTTCCAACCCCGTTGTGGCCGTGAGTCCTGCTCCTGGTGTGCGTCACTCCCCCACTAGGGATGTGCCCTGGTGGCCACGTGGGGCAGTGCCCTGTGTGTAGCCCCCCGTCACCCTCTGTGCCAGGTATGGCAGGCACTGATCCCTGTGGGGCAGTGCCCTCTGTGTATCCCCCAACTGGGGCAGTGACCCCTGCTGGCCAGCTTGGGCAGTGCCCTGTGTGTGTGTGTGTCCTATTTGGGTAGTGACCCCTGGGGGCTAAGTGAGGCAGTGGTCTTTGATTTCCTCTTCTCTCCACACACACACACACACACACACACACACACACACACACCCCTCCCTCTCTCTCTCTCTCTCTGTCTGACACAGTGCCCCCGTTGGCCAGTTGGGGCACTACCCGATGTGTATCTCTACTAATTGGAGCAGTGACCTCCTGGTGGTGGCCTGGTGTGCCAGTGCCTTATTGGTATCTCCCTCCCCCCCAACACACCATTTCATTCCCCTTCCACCACCATTGCAGCAGTGACCCCTGGTGGCCAGGTGAGGCAGTGCCCTGCATGTATCCCCCCAACCAGTGCCCAGTGTGTGACCTCTAGTAGCCATGTGGGGCAGTGACCTGTGTGTACCATCTCCACTGGAACAGTGACCGCTGGTGTCTTGGTGCTAAGATGCAGCCACCTCTGGGTTACACAGTGGGGCTGTTTATAGGCCAGTGGGGACAGGCCCTCTCTGTTCCAGGAAGTAGGGGAATGGCTGGGACTCGGGGCAGAGCGCTCCATCTTGTATGTACATGTGACGCGCTGAGCACCTTTCCCCGACGTGAAGAAGACCCTGTGTGGCTCCAAAGCTGGTCCAGTAACAGGTATCACCTCACCTGCCTTGTCTCCCTGGTATTCTGCAAGTGTCCAACTTCCCCTTCGCTGCTGTTGTCCAACCCCCCCAGGCAACACCCCCCAGGTCCCTTCACCTGCCAAACCTCCCCTGGACCCTGAGCACGACTCCAACCCTGGGGGGGCTCCCCACCTGCAAACCCTATGGAGCCTGCTCCAAGGAGGGGAGGGGAATCCTGGGGCCACAAAGTCAGTCACGGGGTTGAGGCTGCCCCTGGAAGGAGAAGTGGGGTGGGAGGGGAGAGAAGAGTGAAGCAATGCATGCTGGGAAGTAGACTCGTAGAACTGGAAGGGACCTTGAGGGGTCTCTAGTCCAGTCCCCTGCAGTCAAGGCAGGACAAAGTATTATCTAGACCAGCCCTGACAGGTGTTTGTCCAACCCGCTCTTCAAACTCCCCAAGGATGGAGATTCCACAACCTCCCTGGGCAATTTATTCCAGTGCTTTACCACTCTGACTGTTAGAAAGTTTTTCCTAATGTCCAACCTAAACCTCCCTTGCAGCAGTTTAAGCCCCTTGCTTCTTGTCCTATCCTCAGAGGTTAAGAAGAACAATTTTTCTCCCTCCTCCTTGTAACAACCTTTTAGGTACTTGAAAACAGTTGTTATGACGCCTCTCAGTCTTTTCTTCTCCAGACTAAACAAAATCAATTTTTTCAGTCTTCTCTCAAAGCTCATGTTTTCTAGACCTTTAATCATTTTTGTTGCTCTTCTCTGGACTTTCGCCAATTTGTCCACATCTTTCCTGCAATGTGGCTCCCAGAATCGGACACAATGCTCCAGCTGAGGCAGAATTAGCGAAGAGTAGAGCGAAAGAATTACTTCTCGTGTCTTGCTTACAATACTCCTGCTAATACATCCCAGACTGATGTTAGCTTTTTTTGCAACAGCGTTACACTGTTAACTCATATTTAGTTTGTGATTCACTATGACCCTCCGAGATCCCTTTCCGCAGTACTTCTTCCTAGGCAGTCATTTCCCATTCTGTAGGTGTGCAACTGATTGATTGTTCCTTCCTAAGTGGAGCACTTTGCATTTGTCCTTATTGAATTCCATCCTGTTTACTTCAGACCATTTCTCCAGTTTGTCCAGATCATTTTGAAGTTTAATCTTATCCTGCAAAGCACTTGCTCCCAGCTTGGTATCGTCCGCAGGCTTTATAAGTGCACTCTCTATGCCATGATCTACATCGTTGATGAAGATATTGATGTAGCGTCTCCCTGGGGCTCTATCTCCCCTCAGCCATATCGAGGGTGGTGTGGTGTCTCCTGCCTCCATCTCCCATCAGCCACTGTGAGGCCCATGGCACCATGGGAGTGGTTGTGTCTCCTGCCTCCACTTCCTGTCAGCCACTGCAATGCCCGGCCCAGACTTCCCATTTCCGGTGCGAGTCCGGAAGCAGACGTTTCCATGATGTGGTGCCGGGAAGGGTGATGCTGTTGTCAGGAGAAAGCAGGAGGAGTAGGTGGGGTCCGTGCTACCGTGGGGAAGTGCTGTCCTTGCTGTGAAAGGGCCCAGCCGTTATGGGAGATGTCGTCTCCCTGCCCTGCCATGCTCTGCACCAGCCCCTGCCTGTCACAGGAGGTGCAGGCTACAGGCTGCGGAGCTGCAGCTGGGAACCCCACAGCCCAACGTGTGTCAGGCACCCCCATTCTCAATGCCCCTAGTCCCTGCCGCCACCCCACCCCATCAGTTATAGAATAGGAGGTAATTTAACTTCCGCTCACTGTTCCCGGTTGGACTCTCATAGATCGCTTATCGGAGCATCTTAACTTCTGCTCACTGTTCCCGGTTGGACTCTCATAGAGCACAAATTGGGAAACAGATTTTTTTTCCAGTGGCCATTTACCACTGGTGGTGTATGTGATGGAGGCTTTACAGAGTAGGTAGATCATACCATGCGTTGACTTTTGCTGCTGCTATGTGTTAACCCTTCTTGTACAATATCCATCAAAATAATAGTAAACAAGACACCAAAAAACACACAACATAATTTTGGTCGTGACAGTAGACCATTGGTGTTCTAGGTTGTTCTGCTGGCACCAGCTTGCCTGTAGAGTGTCTGAAAAACAAAAGAAGCTTTTCCTAGCCCCTCCCTCCCCTCGTGGGGACAGATTATTGCTTAAAAATCTCTCTCTTTTACAAATCTCGTTGCTGATTGCAAGAAAAACAGAGGAATTACCTCCATACTTTCCTGTGATTTGTTTTATAGACAGGCCAGATTTCAATGGCTTCTACCCTTAAAGAAAAGGGTGAATTATCCTATTGTTCATTTATGAAATTCAGGAGGTGGTGTACCTCAGTTTCCCTTCTTGTACAGCAGACCAGGTTTGTAGTGGCTTCTCTGCTGTGCCAAGCTTTAAGTTTATTCACAGGTAATAGCTGAGAGTATTACTATGAGATCTTTGAACATGAGATTTGTTTTCAATTACCATTTTTAGCATGCTTAAAATTACACACCTTATACATTGTTACAAGGTTACTCACTAGCATTTATTTCAAGGTTTAATATTGTGACAGTCTGATTACTTAGAGCCACTGCAAGGCTGGCTGTTTCTGACATTGCTTCTTTTGTACATTTCACCCCTGCTCTTGCTTCAGAGGTACACTGTCTTTTAACTTGTTGTGTCCCTCCTGCAGTACTTAGCTGCTATGGATTACCAAAGTAAAAAAAAAAAAAAAAAAAGATCCACAATCTCTCTCCATTTTCCCATTTGTGGCTGCCCCTGCCATGGCCACACTTAGAAAGATATTGAACTTCATAAACACCTGGAAGTACCCAAAGGGTTAAATGCTAAATCCTAAAGCCACCTCACACTAGCTGGCCATGTCGGGCAAAAGGGTCTGTCAATGTTGCAACTTTGGATGTGAGATTTAAATGGAGTTTTAGCGGCATTATTTTTTTTTTTAAAAAACAGAACAAAACAAACCTAATTTATCTCAAACCTACAAACAGGATTTTACAAACCATGAGTGTGGTTTAGGTCCTTAAAACCTTGCATAATTACACACAAATATTTACACACACAAATTATTTTTTGCTTAGTATGCCTTGCACAGCTCTAATTGTTTTTTTATAATGCTGTACACTGATTACATTCCCATACACCTATCTAGTGATTTTGATTACAAACTATTCCCATTTCTCCTCAGAATAGTTGTAAAGACTTCTGGGGATAACATATCGTGGTAGCAGTAGCCACTCTACCTGACCCCCTTGTATAATTTGTTTAACTACCACAGTTCCACTCAATGTGACTGTACCGCATTGCACATATATTTACATTTACATAACTGCATTTTATTATTAAACCAAGAATTCCCTTTTTATAACACCACAACTGTTACTTTTTAACATTTTCACAACTCCTAAGTGTTTACTTCCCTACAAAGTCTGTAGTTAGGGTGACCAGATGTCCCGATTTTGTAGGGACAGTCCCGATTTTTGGGTCTTTTTCTTATATAGGCTCCTATTACCCCCCACCCCCGTCCCGATTTTTCACATTTGCTATCTGGTCACCCTATCTGTAGTATTCATTTTTGCAAAAGCTACATGTAACTTCACTTATTTTAAATCACTTACTTCTGCATTCAGTTCTTTAAGGTGCAATACAGCTGTCTTACCCAGTGCTTCCCCCCCCACCCCGCTTTTATTTGCACCTCAGTCAGGGCCGGTGCAGGGATATTTTGCACCCTAGGGGAAACTTCCACCTTGCACATACCCCTCCCCCTTGCACATCAGTTCATTGAGGGGCAAATCCCAATGAGCCTTTATAGACCCCAGGGGCCAGCATGCCCAGGGGCTGCTCCCCAGACCAGGTTCCCCCGCCCCCTGAACTCCCCTGGAGGGGGCACAACCCCTGCATGAGCCCTCCCCACCCTAAAGAGCTTCCATACAATCCCACTGTAATACAGAACCATTTGCCTATTCACTACAATGATCTCCTAAAACACTGAACCTTAGTTCAATCAGGATTAACCTCATTCAGCAGGGATCACTCAGATACTGCAGGAAATCGCCATCTATCTCACCGCCACTGAATTGTGTGGTAGCCACATTTCACTCAGACAAGAATTGCTACAGGCTCAGGGGCAGAGACTGTGTTCCTGCCCCTTCCACCCACTGCCAGCTTAGCCTCTGGTAGCTCCCAAGCATTCCACCCTCTAATTATTCACTTTGAAGATTGAGCAACAATTCAGAACAAAGATAAGTTTTTTGCCCCCTTCTCTCCAATAATGTCTGGGAGGTGTTTGATTGTTAGTTCTTCCAAATTACTTGCTGACTCTTTTCAATCTACAATTTTTGTAGCTCATTTGAGAGCACTTTATTGTGGGCATTTGGTGTCTGAAATTTGAGCAGTCAGTAAGTTTGGGAGTCAGGACTCCTGGGTTCCATTCCTCCTAGAGCCTGGGGAAAGTCTTGGGTTCTAATCCTAACTCTGCCACCGCCTGCCCATTTGATATTAGAGAAATCACTTCACCTTCCTCTGCCCTAGTGTCTCTCTCAAGAAATGGGGGACAATAATCATCCCCTAGCTCTCTCCCTGGGCGGGGGCGGCTGTGAGGCTCCATTCAAGAGTCTGTGCAGCTTTTGGAACTCCCCCGGCTCATAGGAAGTGCAAAGAAGGGCAGTAAATGACGCCTGTCCAGCCTAGGGAGGATGATCTGGGGGGAAGACACAGGATTTTGTGCAGCTTGGGAAGCAGGGGAGTGCAGTGATTACAGCAGGGTGCAGGCACTCCTGGGTGCTAGCTCTGTCTTTGGGGGCATTTATCCTCTATGGGCTAGAACAGGAGTCTGGCCTGGAACCCTCTCTGCAGCTGGTGGTTCCTGACACATTGCACTAAATCTGGAGGTGGATTAAGATTATTGGGACCCTGGGAACAGAGAACATTTGGGCTCCCCACACTCCATTATAAACATGAATTATCAAAATGCCTTAAAACAAAGACTCCATTCAGTGTTTGCACACGGCATTAATAATAAAGCAAATCATAGCCCAGTTCAGTCTGCCTAAATTAACGGCTCAGTTTTTTCACATGGAAAATGAATATGGCTAGCTATTATTCACACCATTATACAAAGGTGCTCACTGCTAATATGGACAACACTGGTGGTACACGAATCAGTCATTCACAGGTCAACAAGTGGTTCTTTCATCTCCCCCAATTTTCTTAAACCTTGACCATTATGCGTTTTCCCCACCTCTTGATCCTGTTACAGTCCAGTTTTTCCACTGTGGAAGCGAAGACGTCTGAAAGCCGACAGTCACAATTCCAAAAGTAAATTAATTAAAAGAAATAATCCTAACCTGAGGAGAAATTAACTCTATCATTAGAACTTTAATTTTCAGCCAATGGTGAAAACTGGTTTAAAAGAAAGTTTGCAACTGATCACATAAACTATGAACAAATGTTGAAAGAATCTGATATGTGCCATAGTGACTCTCTTGGCTTTCTCCCCAAGGCAGTTCATGGCAAACCATTTTACCAATTAAATTTTAGGACTAAGTATTTCAGCTAATCAGAAACTAGTTTATACGCATACATTAAATCTCACTTTTAATAGGCCAGTTTCTGATTAGCCAGTGCACACAACAGTTGTTCGGTCATTACTAAGCCAGTGAGAATATAGTTTTTCCAATAATCCTGCAGGGAGAGAGACTATTCATCACTCCATTATAGCAATGCCTCCTCATTGGTGTATTGGAGGGAACATGTCACTGGAATGTCTCACAAGAGAAATTTCTCCCACTTCTATAACTATCTGGGTTTGTCCTTTCTGTTTTATCCCCCAACCCGGCTTGGCGTTGGCATGCACATAGCAACAGACGGCCATTAGCCCATGACAACAGTCGATTCCACTGACCATCTTTGTTTGGTAAACTTGGGCGGGCCACAATTCATTTGTGAAATTCGTAGCTGAGTGAGTTGGGGCTGGAAGCTGTGGCCCAGTGTAAACAGAGCCACATCAGTCCATGCTGGGTGAGGGGGAAACACACACAAAGATCTGAAATGTCTGGTCTGTGGTAAATAGCACTATGGCCTTTCCTCCACTGCTAAGGGGGGAGAACTGTACTACAGAAGGTCTCATAGCAGCTGAGCACGGGCTGAATAATGCCCTGTCACAATGGACCCGGCAAGAACCCACACTAAGATCCCAAGGCTGTGAACCATGTGCATGGGAGGTGAGCTCCACAAAGGTCTCGGGGTGCAGGGGGGTAAATGGGGCTACATCATGACATACTAGGATGGGATAAATAATGCTGCATTGTGAGACGCAGGGGTAGAGGCATCCAAAGGCCTCGAAACTGTGGCTGGCGGCATAAAAAACCCAAACCAAGCCTCTGTCTCACCATACATTTTGCAATCAGCAAAAGACACAGGAAAAAAACCTGGAGGAGAAGCGGAGAGAATGGTCACGTCTGGGGGTGATTGAACATTGAGAGGCAAGGAAGAGGTGATGGGGGCTTCCACAGGGTGTGCGTGTGTGGGAGGGTGGAGGGTTTCCATGATCCCCCCTTGAGCACGACAGCAGAGCGTTTCCCCCGCCCCCGTGCTCGTGGGGGTTGCAGTTCCCTGGGGACTGCCCTTGTGGGTTGAGGTCGTGAGGATTTCCCCAGCTGCCCTGGCTGTGGGGAGCTCCCCATCCCAGCTGCCTCACACCCCTCTTTCGTCTCTGTTCTCCCGGTTGCTGATGTGCTGCAGGTTACAGCCCGTGTCCTCGCGGCTCAGCATGGGTTCGGGATGGTCTGACTCGAGCCAGGAGTGCGCATTCCCACCAAGGGTACCAGACACCTCCCACCCTTGGCCAAGTTGGAAGCCGGAGCAAGGCTGGGGAGTCCCCCCCACACACACACACACACCGGGGTTGGGCGAAAGCAGGTCCCTGCTGGTGTCCCCTCCCCCCAGAGCCCCAGCCCAGGGCAGGTGGAGGGTCCACGACCCTGTGGCTCCTCACAGCTGCCCTTGTGCTCCGGGTCAGGGAGAGCTGCGCAGGCAGCTGTGAGAAGACGCGGAGTTGCAGATCTGCCACCTGCCGTGGGCAAGCAGGGAGCCCGGGAGATGGGGACACAGGGCAGGGGATGCTCTCAGCCCCCCTGCACCCTGGGCAGGTGGAAGGCCCACCCCAGCTCCCCACAGCACCCCGGGGTCCCTGGCCAGGCTCTACGTTGGCCTGGCTGGGGGGGTGGGGCTTCGGGGGGGAGGGAGCAGGGTCAGCCCTGATGAAAAGTGGATGAGCAAGGGCCATCCCTCCTGAAGTCCCTTCCAACCCTGATATGCTATGATTCTATGATTCTATCCCCTTCAATAAGTGGGTGGGCCCTGGCCCCCGGCCCCCCCAAGTCCATTACCACTGATTCCCACGCAGCTTGGGGCTGGAGGGGACACCACAGGAGGCAATACTCCCCATCTTCCTTCGCCACCTAGCCCTGGCTGCCCGGACAGGCCTGGGAGGATGCAGAGGGGGCCCGTCACCAGTGATGGTGAGAAGTCATGGGCAGCAGCAAAGAAAACAAGCAGAAGAGGAAGGTAGCATCTGTTGCTGCTCCCCCAGCCGCACTCACTAACTGATCCCCCACCGGCTCATCCAAGAAGCCTTACCCCAAGCACAGCCAGCACGGCCGGCAGAAGAGAGGACGTAGCAGCGAAATCATCCT
>NW_027054614.1:0-11000 GCF_011386835.1 Chrysemys picta bellii | reverse complement strand
GCAAGAATTTCACAAATTCCTGACCAGACAGATAACATCCACAGTCACTATGGACCTGATCCAGCTAGATGCTGAGGGCATTCAGCATCTCATGGGGGTTGCTTATGTCCTTCCAGGATCGAGCCCTATGACTCATAGACTCATAGACCTTAAGGTCAGAAGGGACCATTATGATCATCTGGTCTGACCCCCTGCATGCTGCAGGCCACAAAACCGTCCCTACCCTTCCCTTGACTCTGCTGATGAAGTTCCAAATCCTGTGTCTTGGTGACTTCAATTTGCAGAGAACCCTCCTGCTAGCGATCCCTGCCCCATGCTGCGGAGGAAGGCGAAAAACCTCCAGGGCCTCAGCCAATCTACCCTGGAGGAAAATTCCTTCCCGACCCCAAATATGGCGATCAGTAAGACCCCGAGCATGTGGGCAAGAGTCTCCAGCCTGACCCTTGTTAGTCATTATACTATTTACCTGCTATTGCTCGGTATTCCCCACCAATTATGTTTTACCATTAAACCATTCCCTCCATAAACTTATCTAATTTAATCTTAAAACCAGACAGGTCCCTCGCCCCCATCGTTTCCCTCGGAAGGCCGTTCCAATATTTCACCCCTCTGACGGTCAGAAACCTTCGTCTAATTTCAAGCCTAAACTTCCCCACTGCCAGTTTATATCCATTCGTTCTCGTGTCCACATTAGTACTAAGCTGGAATAATTCCTCTCCCTCCCTGGTATTTATCCCTCTGATATATTTAAAGAGAGCAATCATATCCCCCCCCAGCCTTCGTTTTGTCAGACTAAACAGCCCGAGCTCCTCTAGTCTCCTTTCATACGACAGGTTTTCCATTCCTCTGATCATCCTAGTGGCCCTTCTCTGCACCCGTTCCAATTTGAGTTCATCTTTTTTAAACATGGGAGACCAGAACTGCACACAGTACTCCAAATGAGGTCTCACCAGCGCCTTGTACAACGGAAGCAGAACCTCCTTATCCCTACTAGATATACCTCGCCTAATGCATCCCAAGACCGCATTGGCTTTTTTCACCGCCACGTCATATTGTCTACTCATAGTCATCCTTCGGTCTACAAGAACCCCTAGGTCCTTCTCCTCTTCCGTTACTTCTAACCAATGCGTCCCCATCTTGTAACTAAAATTGTTGTTAGTCATCCCTAAATGCATCACCTTACACTTTTCACTATTAAATTTCATCCTATTTCTGATACTCCAATTCACAAGCTCATTCAAGTCTCCCTGCAGAATATCCCTATCCTCCTCCGAATTGGCAACGCCTCCCACCTTCGTATCATCCGCAAACTTTATCAGTCCACTCCTGCAATCGGTTCCGAGGTCAGTTATAAATAGATTAAATAAAATGGGTCCCAAAACCGAACCCTGAGGAACTCCACTGGTAACCTCCCTCCAACCTGACAGTTCACCCTTCAATACGACCCGCTGCATTCTTCCCATTAACCAATACCTTATCCACCTCTGGATTTTCATATCGATCCCCATCTTTTCCAGCTTAACCAATAATTCCTCATGGGGTACAGTATCAAACGCTTTACTGAAATCCAGTATATTAGGTCCACCGCATTTCCCTTATCTAATAAGTCCGTTACTTTCTCGAAGAAGGAGATCAGATTCGTTTGGCACGATCTGCCCTTCGTAAAACCATGTTGTAAATTATCGCACTTGCCATTAACCTCAAGGTCCTCAACTAGTTTCTCTTTCAGAATTTTCTCCAGCACCTTGCACACTACAGATGTTAAACTAACAGGCCTATAGTTACCCGGATCACTTTTTTTCCCTTTCTTAAAAATAGGAACCACATTAGCTATTCTCCAGTCTAACGGAACAACCCCCGAGTTTACAGATTCATTAAATATTATCGCTAACGGGCCTGCTATTTCTCGCGCCAATTCCTTCAATATTCTCGGATGAAGATCGTCCGGTCCTCCCGACTTAGCCCCATCAAGGCGTTCGAGCTTTGTTTCTACCTGGGTTACGGTAATCCCCCATTCTGTTTGCCCCTCTGCCACGGTGCTAGTATCCCTAATACCTTCATTGGCCTCATTAAACACCGATGCAAAATATTCGTTGAGATATTGCACCATGCCTAGATTATCTTTAATCTCCTCTCCGGCTATAGTCTTCAGCGGTCCTACTTCTTCCTTCTTAGATTTCTTCCTATTTATGTGGCTGTAAAACCTCTTACTATTGCTTTTAATTCCCCTCGCTAGGTCCAACTCTACACGGCTTTTGGCCTTTCTCACTCTATCTCTACATTCTCTGACTTCACTAAGGTAAGTTTCCTTACTGATCCCTCCCCTCTTCCACTCTTTGTACGCTTTCTGTTTCTTCCTAATCGCCCCTTTGAGTCGGTCGCTCATCCAGCTCGGTCTAAATCTCTTGCTTAGTAATCTTTTTCCCTTTTTCGGGATACAGGCCTCTGAGAACTCATGCATCTTAAACTTAAAGTAATCCCAGGCTTTATCTGCCTTAAGATTCATTAATACGTTTGCCCAATCCACTTCCCTTACCATTCCCCTTAGTTTGTTAAAATTGGCCTTTTTAAAATTATAAACCCTAGTCTTTGATTTAATTCTGTTACTCCTTCTGTTTAGTTTAAAGCGAATTAGCTCATGATCGCTGGAGCCCAAGTTGTCCCCTACTACCACTTCCTCAACGAGGTCCTCACTAGTCACCAAAATCAAATCTAAAATGGCCTCCCCCCTCGTCGGTTCGGCTACCATTTGATGAAGGAAATGATCAGCAAGCACATCTAGGAACATCTGAGCCCTATTATTGCTGCTAGCGTTTCTTCCCCAATCTATATCCGGGAAGTTAAAGTCCCCCATAATTACACAGTCCCTATTAGTATTTACTTCTCTAAACACATTAAATAGTTCTTTATCCATATCATGGGTCGATCCCGGCGGTCTATAGCACACCCCAAGCACTATCCCCGGGGAGGCTCTAGTAGTCCTTTTACCCAGTGTAAGTATCGCCCAGACGGATTCCGTGTTTTCTATTCCATCAACTATTATTTCTTTACAGCTTATCTCACTATTGACATACAATGCCACCCGCTATGATGCATGTACGCACCAGTTCTCCAAATGTCATTAGACATAAAGCTGGCTTGTCTCCATAGATGATCCTCACATCCCAAGATAATGAAATTAGAGCACTTAAATGAGACGAGCAAAGGTTAGCATGGCGACAAATCATCATACTTAGCAGTGGAGATGCATATTTGTGAAGCAAATCAGAAAACCTATGCTCTGTTATACACATTTTCTGTGCCCTACCCATAAAGAAGGAAAAATGGGAAGCTAGAATCTATGGCTACGTCTACACAGCATCTGGGAGGGTGCTTCCAAGCACAGGTAGAAAGAAGCATGCTACCTCTGCTCAAGATAGCATGGTATAGTACGTGGCTGCGGCACCTGAGTACAATCCTGCCTGACCTGCCCCTATGCACTCAGGTGGCTAGCCCCCGTCACTCATACCACATAGCTATTTTTAGCGCACTAGCTCAAGCAGGGCTTGTGTGTGTGTCCTGCACCCTCCCAGCTGCTATGTAGACATACCCCATATAGGGGCAAGAAAGAGAGTCTGCATGCCTTGTTTGTTCAGTGAAGACATAACTCGGCATTTTCTGGGTTTTGTGATGGGGCATGCGCCCCACATTGGCACGTAAAGGGTTAACCTCAGCAGGGAGCAGGGGAGAGGAGTCCTTCGAGTGACCCACACCAGCGCAGCCAATCAGGGAGGAACTGCAGGGAGCAACCAATCTGGGCCTGGCAGGCTCAGATAAGAGGAGCTGCAGGGCAGGGCTGGGTTAGTTGTTGTTGGAAGCTCAAGGAGTGAGGACTATTTCTAGCAGGGAGAGAGACCTGCAGCACCTTGGACAGAGCAACTGCTGGCGAAGACCAGGGGAGCAAGAGGGAGCTCCTGGCTGGCTGGCTGCTGGCACTGGGTAGTTGCATGCCCTGAGGCAAGGGTGAAGAAGGTGCAGGGGATGTGGGGAAGTGGCCCAGCGAGACACAGTAACATGGTGAGAAGTTAAGGAGTTGCAACACGAGGCTGCTATCCACAGGGTCCCTGGGGTGGGACCCAGAGTAATGGGCCCAGGTCCCCCCAACACTCAATACTGGGGAAATGGTGTGATTATTGGACTGAGACACTTACCCCTGTAAGGGGGAAACATGGATGGTGATGCCGGAGGGCTAAGTCACAAGGAAGATGCTGTGGTTCCTGAGACTGCCAGAGGGGCTGCAGGCAGGCAATGGGGACAGAGTGATGGTGTGCAAATCATGGATGGGAGGGCGTCAGCCTCAAGCTAATCCCCAGAGTAACCAGGAGGAGGCGCCGGACCAATGCTAAGTGACATGTCCCGTGATTAGTTAAATTTAAAAAAGAAGCTTATTTTTATTATTATTTCTATTACAGTAGCAGCTAGAAGCCCCAGCTGAGCTCAGGGTCCCATTGGATTATTTCCCTCATTTTAGAGACTGGGACTAGAGGCAAAGAACAATAAATGACTTACCCAAGGCCACACAGGAAGTCAGTGGCAGAGTCAGGAATTGCACTCAGATTTCCTGACTCCCAGTCTAGTACAATTATCACAAGACCATCCTGCCATGCAAACTACTGCCGTCTGCCTGCACACATCCCTTAACCTTAACAAAGGTTTTTTTTGTGTGTGTGAATTTGGTTAACATTTTATGTGGTGCCTGAAGTGGCATCTAATATGATTTCGACTTAAAAGGAAGATGTTAAAAGGAAGATGCCTTGTGAACAGAAATTGTACCTTGGTGGTAAAAGCAGCCCCCAACAGGCCTGACTATTTTGTTTTCACACCTTTTGGTTGATCATTTTAAGCACTAATGGGAGGATGGCTGCAGGGGCTGCTGTTTCAGCCCCAAAGGTCCAGGGCACAGCTGGAATCCCATCACTGCCAGTTTCTCGGCCATAGTAAGAAACATCAGAATATGATCATTTTATAGTGCCCTGCAAGGGGGGCCAGTTTGGGAGAGGATCTGGGATTTCTCTCTCTTTCCATTAGGAGGAGGAAACTAAATGGAAGGCAATGAATTAATTCTGAGAGGCATCGTATGCACTGTACTGTGTCTGCAAAACCTTTCAAAGGGGCTCTGCAGTGAGGAAGGTTGAGGCAGGAGTCAGCATCGCTAGGTATTTCCATGGTTACCGGTACAGTTCAGATAAAGTAGAAATAAAGCAGTGATGGGAGACGGGGAGCTAGGAAAAGCTGCAGCCTGAGTTACCAGCTTCTGCGGGTACCAAGGAGCAGAAGATTAAAAACTCATGGGAAATTTCAGGATTGAAAGAGGCCCTGGTTTTGTCCCTAGCCGCCTACTTTAATTTCTTTTACAGGGAATTGATGCACAAACAACTTTATCTGCCCATCTCATGATGCCAGTCTATCCGCGGCCTTCTGACTTGTGTCGTCCATTTCCTTTATACTGACTGCACCCTCTAGTTTTGTATCCGCAGCAAATTTTGTTATCTTGCTGGTACTTATGTGCTCTTTCTCACAAGCTCTTGACAAAATGAAAAAACATTCGTACCATTATTCATCCTGGTGGCACTCCGCCAGTCGCCCATCTCCATTTCACAGTGCCTCCCTGCACATCGACCTTTGGCCTTGGCTCTCTAAGCCAGTTCTCTATTCCCCCAATAGAACATCTGCAGGCCTCATAGATTCGTTGTTAGCTGAGCAGAGTATTCTTACAAGGGATCTTAAAATCTAGGTAAACTATGTCCACCCTTTGCTCCCTGTCATCTCAGTTGGTTACTTCTTTTTAAACTGCCAGATTATTCAGGCATGAGCTCCCTTTTGTGAATCCAAGCTGACCCTCGTTAACGAAATAATAACATTCTAGGTATTTCTTAAATCTATCTCTGATTTCTATTTTTTTCCTGTTTCATCTTTACTGCTGAAGTCAATACTAAAGATTTAAAACATTCAAACCCTCCCAAAAATGGTTCTCACAGGGTGGCTGATGCCACATGGAATCTTTTGAAGCTATCAGACAAATATATTTATTTTTCCCGTCCATTTCTCTCACCAATCCTTTTATTAGAGGAAGAATCAAGACAGAAGTGAGTTTGCAGTAAGATATCAAAGATTATAGTGAAATTGTTTCCTTAAATGTCAGTTCAGTTTGTACTTTCATTTACTGTGTAACCTAATGATGTTTTATTAATTGTCTTGTCATGCCTCATCCTGAGAGCTCTAGCTTGTTCCTATTCTCTATCACATTTATAAAAAAAATATCTTTTAAAAGCAGGAATCATTTGGTTAAATCAGATTTCACATGGCATACAATTAAAAATTAATTCTTGAGCTGACATGACCTTAAATGCAAAATATACACATTATCTGTTCTGCTCCATCCCCGGATTCATGACAACATATAGACAACATATAGTCCAGGGGTCAGCAACCTTTCAGAAGTGGTGTGCCGAGTCTTCATTTATTCACTCTGATTTAAGGTTTCGCGTGCCAGTAATACATTTTAAGGTTTTTAGAAAGTCTCTTTCTATAAGTCTATAATATATAACTAAACTATTGTTGTATATAAAGTAAACAAGGTTTTTAAAATGTTTAAGAAGCTTCATTTAAAATTAAATTAAAATGCAGAGCCCCCCGACCGGTGGCCAGGACTCAGGCAGAGTGAGTGCCACTGAAAATCAGCTCGCGTGCCGCCTTTGGCACGTTGCCATAGGTTGCCTACCCTAGATATAGTCCATCCCTATTCAGACCAGCACGTAAGCACATGCTTGACTACAAGCATGTACTTAAGTTCCATTTACTTAATGGACATTACAGGACTTAGCACGTGTTGAAGGGCAGGACGCTTTCCTGAGTTGGAAATCATATTGCAAGCTTGTCATGGCATTTGATCTTGCACTGCATTATGCCAATAAACCAGTTTACGCTGGCAACCTCTGCTCAGCAGCTGACAATTTGGGATACAAAGTTCTCCACCTTTAAAATTATGCCTTCTTAAGACACAGTATCTACCCTGGGTAGTTAAGTATTTTCTTCCATATTCACCCGCTCACTCAAGAGATTAAAAACAAGTGGTCGTTCAGATGACTTGTGACTTACTTGACAGTGAGACCAAGTAAACTAGCAAAAGAAATTGAAATAACATGTAGTAACATCTACTTGAATTAGTTTGAACAATTTCTCACTTAGCAAACTTTTATGTAACATAGGCAGTCAAGTAGAAATATATGCAAGAATTATCAGTAACTGGGCCGTGTAAGAAGGGAAGCCTGCAGTTTAGCAACTCTGAAATAAAAAAGCATCACAACTATTTAGTGGGGAAACTGCAGCAAAGAAAGGAGAAGTAACCAGGCAAAAGTCACACACCACGTCAGAGCTATAGATATGAACAGAACCCGGGCCCCGACTCAATAAGAAAGAGAAGCACATTTCTAACTTTAAGAACCTGAATAGTCCCATCAGCTTCAATAGGTCTGCTCAGGTCCTTAATGCCATGTAGATGCTCAGGTATTTTGCTGAATTGGGGTCCTGGTCTCCTGACTTAATACAGTGCCCTATTTGATGGACCAAGCTGCCTGCTTCTCTTTCTCCATGGGTCTCGATCCTCCCTTTAAAAAATGAGCATGCCAGCAATGTCAGTACTCAACTAAGTGTAAAGGAAAATCATAATGTTTCCTTCTTCTACTTTAACTGGTTCATTTTAGGACGCCCGGGCTCCAGAACCATTTGCTAATATCAATTTCCATTCACAGTCCAGGGCTCTGACTGACTCTCCCACCCACCTGCCCCGCCCAATAAAGGAAGAGGTACCTGAAAATCTCTGGAATGTCAGCAGGCACAGATTTGTCTACTGAGAACTCTACAAGTAAACAACAAACAAGGAGAATGGAGGCCCTCCATCCCCTGAACAGGATGACTGCTGCTGAGGACACTGTGTCTATGATGGCTTTGCTGGCAATAGTTGCTGCAGTTATGGACATCATGGCCACAATAACCACAACACAACTAAATCTTACCTCAATGAACTCCTTTCCATAAGCGTTGGCAGGACAGGTGAATGAAGCAGAAAGGAGAGTATCAGCAGGTTCAGAGAAGCCTCACAGATTTAGCTTCTCTTAAATCTAAAGTGGCAGGGGGAAGGTCTCACCATAATAATGTGAGAATTATAGGAGTACCTGAAAGAGCAGAGGAAGGGAAGCCAGCCCCTAGAACCACAAGCTCCTTTCAGAAATGCTCGGCCAGTTAGAGAACACACAGGTCCTTGGTTTCTAAGCCAGCCTCAAATACCAAACCTGATTGTCAAATGTATCAGATTTACGGTAAAAGAAAAAATAGTGCAGCTAGCTCACCGGGGTGGGGGGGGTGGTAGGGGAGGGAGATTTTGCAAAAAAAAAAAAAAATGTGGTTGAACAGAGATCTGGCCTTTAGAAAAGCAAGGGAACTTGCCAAGCAGAGAGGATTCTGCTCAGTTTCACATCAGAGTTTGGTGAGATCCCAAAGCCACAAGAAGCAGAATTCAGAGTAGCAGCCGTGTTAGTCTGTATCCGCAAGAAGAGGAGTCCTTGTGGCACCTTAGAGACGAACACATTTATTTGAGCACTAAAACCCACTTCATCGGATGCATGCAGTGGAAAATACAGTAGGAAGATATATAAATATATATATATAATATA
Source organism: Chrysemys picta bellii (assembly GCF_011386835.1). Taxonomy (NCBI): domain Eukaryota; kingdom Metazoa; phylum Chordata; order Testudines; family Emydidae; genus Chrysemys; species Chrysemys picta. The sequence goes on along the minus strand of NW_027054614.1, from coordinate 2,289 downwards.
TAAAAGCAGAATGTTTTTTAGGTAGCGTTCAGTGAACTGAGCACCTGTTGTGTTTTACACCAAGTTTACTTCCCAGGTGTTATGTCTGCCTTACGTGCACTGAACTTACCCAATTACTGTGACTAACCTACTTACTTGGTTTATCGCTTCTATTCTAAGCTTATACTTTAACTTTTGGGACATATATATCAGATCTCATCAAATGGTTGAATGTGAAGTGCCCCAGCAAGGGAATTAAGGGAACACCTCATCCCAAATTGATCTCACGGGAGTGCACTGACTGTGGAAAGGATTTATTTAAATATTGAGTGCCTTTGATCCTGTATTTGTGCTGGGGAATTAATGAAACATTGGACAATACCCCTAACTGGATGGATGAACATGAACCATTTGTTTGTGACCTCCGGAGCGATCGATCCAGCCGGGGTCAATTTATCGCGTCTAGTGAAGACACGATAAATCGAGCGCCGAATGCTTTCCTGTCGACTCTGGTACTCCACCGGAGTGAGGGGCACAGGTGGAGTCGATGGGGAAGCATCAGCAGTCTACTTACCATGGTGTCTTCACTGCGGTAAGTAGATCCAAGTACGTTGACTTCAGCTACGTTATTCATGTAGCTGAAGTTGCGTAACTTAGATAGATCCCCCCTCCCCCATGTAGACCAGGACTATATGAAGCCTGTGTGTTAGCCTGGCACCGATACACACCAAAGAGAGATCACCTGGGGCAATACAGCTCCCTGTGGCTTGGTAGAAATTTGAAGGTTCCAATACCACTTTTAAAAATCGGTGCCAGTGGGAAACCCTATTGTGCCACCACGTCTTACTGCTAGGGGGCTCGAAGCTCAGCAGCTAGACCTCCCCTGTGCTGGAAGTGTGAGAGGAGGCTCTCCTCCCTGCAAGCTATCATGGAAAGCTGCACAGGAGCTGAACAATATAGTTATACCCCCATGGATCAATGGAGTAGGGGAGAAGACAAATGCAGGTTATGGCGATAAATGGACAGTGATTTCTACCTTCCCCTATACCTCCAACTTCCTCTCTTGCCCTGCCCCGATAGCCCCTTTCCCCCATGTCTCCTGCCTTCCTCACCCACCCTGCCCTCCCTACTTCCCCAGACTTTCCCCTTGTTGCCCCAGCCCCATTCAACTTCCCCCACCCTAAGACATTCTATAAGCTCAAACCCAGAGCTCATGAACACCAAGTATGAAGTGAATGCAAAAGAGTCACTTGTTCAACTGCATTGTTTGTTGTGTTCTTTGGTGCAGTCATTTGCAATTTGTGGGAGCAATTAGATTTCTCTGTTATTACCAATATGTTTGTTTAATATGGGCAAGGAAAACAATGTTTGGTTGTAAACAAGAAGCAGGAGGGGACATGTGGCTCTGGGAAGGTAATCCTCACAATACACAATGGCCCTCTCAGTGTGCTGAGATGTATTACCAATACTCTGATGTTGAGTTAGGCAAACTAAAAAGATTACAAGTTAGGAGACAACACACAGGCATATCTTTGACATATCAGGTTAAAAAATGTGACGTTTGTGGAGTGTGGGCTCCCTCTCTCCTTTCAATGGAGTTACTACTTTGTGGTATGGGAAAAATAGGATGCCCGTTAAAATAAATAATTAATAATTAAAATAATGGATAGTGGTGGAGCTCCCAACATGGATGGTGTCTCCCCAGCCCATCCCCGCCTGAACTTTTGATTGGTTTAGTTTTATTTCTAGTGTTAGGTGTTTGATTATTGTTGCCTTTTCATTGTGATGTACTATGCTTGGTAATAAGTTAAGTTTTTATATGTATGTTATGTGTTTTTATGTTTTTGCTTTAACTTATCTTTTTGTGCTCTTCTTTCCCCCAGAGCCTTCTCCTCAGTGTTCCCTGGAAGTCTGGCAGGTGGCAAGAGAATCAGAAATCTGGGGAATGAATGTCAGACATTTCATCTCTAGATTCCCCGCCCTCATGGGCTTCTGTTTGGGGGGGGATGGGATGGAATACAGCAAGTGACAAACATTTCATCACCAATGGGTAGGGATTAGTCATATTCTTCTCTGGTAGGTAGGTCCTATTCCCATATAGATTTCTTTTTGATCTCCAGAGTCTTGGCTAATTCTGCAATTCACTCCTCCATTAACCACAATTTCTGTCTCTGAGTTTCCCTCTATAACTTTTCAAATAGCAACAGATCAAGGTAAGAAACAGCCATGCAGATGGAGATTTAATTCTTCACTTATTAGAATCCCCCTTTCAGAATTTTTATTGAAAAATAATTTGGCCTGTTCCTCAAA
>NW_027054613.1:0-11000 GCF_011386835.1 Chrysemys picta bellii | reverse complement strand
GCCTTCTCCTGCTGGTGTTTTCTCTGCTAGGAGGGAGGAGGCAGCATGTATGCTGATCTCCTTCCTAAAGCTCATCCCGATTCACTGGGAGAGAGGGGAGTCCTGGCCCTCCCATTTTGCAAGGCTCCTTTTCCCAGGTCCTTACAGAAACATAACAGGAGTTCCTCCTGAGCACGACTTATTCCTTGGACCACTTCTTCCCTACCAGTATTTCTCAGCTCCTTACGTATATCAGACATCTCAAAATCTGACAGGGCCACGCCACGTGACAAGGGTGGGCTGACCCCTAGCACCGCTACCTTTACAGGGACAGACTATCCCCTCCATTTTGGGGCTACTCCATAATGTCCTGACAAACCCTTGGGGGAGGGTTCCATTCATCACATCCATGTTGGAGCTCTGAGAAACCCCTGTGACGCTGTCTGCCATGGTGCCAGCTCAGGATAGGGTTGCAGGCTAATTCACTCAGATGCTAACAGAAATCAAAGAAGTCAAAAGCTATTGTAGTGTAATCAGGCAGTTCACCTGTGTGTTTGTTTAGTTCAAAGGAAAAGTTAAAGGAAACACTTATCTTTATAACCTGTTGATTGCTATTGTATTGTGTATATCCCTGTAATTAGTTAACCCTAGATCAAAAGTGTGCGTTGATGTTAAAAGATGAGAATGAACTTGATGTGTAAAGTTTATGAAAACTAATGAAGGATTCTCGTTTGCTATTACATTACATTGGCATCGTGTATATCCCTGTAATTAAATTACCCATCAAACACAATTGGAGCCTTGGAAATGTAAATGAAGAAGACTGCTAACTTCAAAGCAAGGGCTACTGTGTTTGACAACGGGAATTCACAGACTAAGTCTGAATTTCCTACTCATCAAAACCCACTTGGGTAAAGACACTGTTCAGATTGGTTTCTGGAAAAGCTATAAAATAGATGTCAAGGAATGATCCTGTATCTCTGACTGTTTGGACTCTTACAGAGAAGATGCCAAATGCAAAATGGAGATCCCCAGAAACATCTGGGTTCCTGAAAAGACTTTTAGGAAACCAAGAGATTACTACATCTCCGCTATCATTTGGGATTTACAAATTTTGACTCACCTGTTAATGTATTTTACCTGCTTTAACCTCTCAATAACTCTCATTTATTTTTCCTAGCTAATAAATCTTTAGTTAGTTTACTAGAGAATTGGCTGCCAGTGTTGTTTTTGGTGTGAGATCCAGAGTACCAATTGACCTAGGGTAAGTGACTGACCCTTTGGGGTTGGGAGTAACCTGATGTGGTGTGATTTTTGGTTTTAATAACCTTTAATCACAAAGTTCAGTTTGTCTGGGTGACAAGATAGGCTGGAGTGTCTAAGGGGAGTGTCTGTGGTAAGACTGTCCTTGGTAAAACTGGTACTGTAATCCAGGAATGTACAATTGTTACTGGCTTTGTGAAATCCAGTTATAGAATATATTACTAGTTTGGGGTGCCTGCCCTGTTTTATGGCAGTCTGATCTAAGATTGGCACTCACAGTTGTGAACCACTCCAGAGAGCGTGACAATTGGCGTAGTCAGCACAGGAGTCACATGCCACAGGTCAATTGGGCTTAAAGATCATAACCCAACACTATTTAAAGTTTAAATTTGATATGGAAACTTTTAAGGGTTAAAGATGAGTTACAATGGGTGAATCACAATCCTATGAGAGTCTTGACTCAAAAGAACTTGAAAAAGTATGTAAATAAAGGGGGCTATCTGTTAAGAAGAAAGCCGCAGAACACGAACTGAGAGATTTGCTCATGGACTTTGACCAAAAAGCAGGGTCTCAGCCCCCCTATACCCCAGATGCAGAAGAAAAGGCCCCTCTGAGGCACTTGGAAGCCAAGAAACAATGCAAGCATGAAAGAATGACGGTGGAAGTCCAAATGAGGGAGAAGAAAGATGCCGAGGAAGCTGATGAAAGAGCCACTCTTCTCTTCATTAATTTATTCTCTCCCATTCTTAGTCCCATGAGGCATTACCCCCACCCCAAGCATGCTGTCTCTGCAGCCCCTGCAGGTCAGGAAGCTCTGCGAGATCCGAAATCAAAGCTAGGTCCCCTGTGTGGCAATGCAGCCTAGTGTCACCAGACTCCACAAGGCAAAGCCTTCAACCTGCCAGTGCCCGGCTTCCCCCGCCCTGCTGCTCAGGGCAGTTTAACTCGGTTTGTTTCTCCATGAATCAGGGGAGTTTCATAGCACATAAGCAGGAAGTCCTGAGAACTGACACAGGAGGGAGTAGGATTTCCAAGTAAGCTTGTGTCTGTCTTGTTCCTTCTTCAGGCCACATGCGCTCTCTATGAGATGATCTCGGTGAGCAAGTCCAGAGATGCCACAACCCGCCTCTATCCTCAGCTGCTAATGGCTCTTCTTGTCGAAATCCATTTCAGCCTGGGACAGAGCATACCAGGGGATAAAGTCTCTGGAAGGGAAAGCAGCCGGCAGAGCCTCCACACCAGGTACTGCGCCTACTGGAAAGTCAACGGTCTAATTACATGGACAGTCATAGAGAAGTCATAGTTCTTTTCTCCAGCTCTCATGTGGCCCCTGCAGGTTTTCCATAACTCTCTAATTCTGAGGGAGTTAGCAGGCAGGGCTTAGGTTGCAAGGGTGTCTCTCAGTGGTAAATGACATACCGACCAATGCACTGCAGAGGAAGTAGAAAGACTATCCCAGCAGCTATGGGGAGAAATTAGTGGGAGCCAATTTGCCAGTGTGTCAAAGGAATGTGGGTCTGACACTAAAGGGCTGAAGTTCTCCTGTTCTGTGACATTGACATGCCCTAGTGCTGATGTGCAATTGTCTGTAGGATTTGCTCAGAACTCTTTCTCTTTCTTCATATTATTAAATTGTATTACTATAGTGCCTAGGAACCCCAGTCACGAACCTGTGCCTTCCTAAGCTCTATTTAAACCATTGGTGTGTCTTTCCACACACAAGTGAATCCGTCACTCCCTGACAGACCTACCATGAGGGGGCTCCTGGCACTCAGTCACGCTGGTGTGTTGTTTGAATCTAGCTCTGCAGTGGAGGCTATAAAGATGCTGCTTCTCTGTGTTGGCTGCCATTCCGAGCTGACTGTTATGGAGAAGGAGCAAGGCTGGATCCTCCTACAAAGCCCCCAAGATCACCTCCATGGGGTGAGCCTCCTGGCCAGGTAATACACAAGCGTTTTCCATGCAGTCAGTCCTGCTAGTGGGGGCAATTCCAGAATGAAACATTCCTCACTTCTGGGCTGCCATGTGGCCCCAAGCTGACCCCTCACCCCCTTGTTGCAGAACGTGCTTCTTCCCTTACTAACAAAGGTATTTCTGCTTTGTGTCACAGAGCCATGGTGCACTATGCTTGCCCTGAGACCACAAGGATGCTGCTGGACCTAGTGATCCCGCTCCTCGACAGAGGTGATAAGAAACACAGGCTGACCATGATGGCCTTCTTTGTAGAAGTAAGTTTCATTAGCTGATGAGAGCAATTGGGTCTTGTGTCCTAGATTAGTGAGCAACTCCTCAAATCAAGCCTTTGAGACTCATTATTGCGCTACATAAACGATGAGCTTTATTGGTCATGTCCACATTGCCAGGTGTCCATGCAGCACTGACTAGGCTGCCCCAGTCCTGTCCCAGCACGCTCAGTGTAAAATCTGAGATGGATCCTTTAGGGGATCATTGGTTGCTCCAAAGTTGTAATCAGGAGCCTGATGGGAATATCCAAGAAACTAAGGTTCTGTAGAACAGCATCAGCCTGGACTCTCCCGAAGGGCAGCTGGGTCTCCTGTCGGCATCAGCCTTTCTGCAGGTCCATGAAAGGTTCCTCCCTGCGAAGTCACTAAGGAAAAGCAAAGAGGGGCATTGAGAGTGGGTATGGAGGAGAGAGGATCATGGTAAAAGCTCCCCCAGATGCAGGATCATTAGCTCTGAATGTGGTGAGCAATCTTTAACCTTCTCTATTGGATGGGTTAGTTAGAGGCACATCACCAGGAATGAGGTGGCTCTATAGTCCATCGCTAGGTTGTCCTCCCCATTTCCACGGGTTCTGTCTGGCTAGTTCCTATTTTCAGTTTTCAGGGATTGTCTCCTCATCTAACTCATTAAGGGATGGGGTTTAATTCTCTCCTCACCAGGAGTCCAATCCTGGGCCCATTGAGATCAATGGCAAAACTTCCACTGACTTCAGTGGGGTCAGGATTTCAACTCAGGGGTTTGATTTCTCAGTCCCAGCTTTCGCGTTATCTCAGAGCGGCTTGTTCTGCTTCACAGGGTCACCACGAGGGGTTCGGCTGCTCTTGGCAAACCCCCAGATGCACAAGAGTCCGCCATACAAATGGTCACTGAACATTTTGTTGCCCTACATGTTCTCCTGGAGGGTAGAGCAGCTCTGCTAACGCCTCTGGCTGAGTCTAGTGCTAATGGCCAGGAAGTCAGTGGGAGGACTGGGTGTCACACACAAAGTGGGGCTGATGTATAGCAATGGACGGTACAACATGGAGGTTATGATGCCTCTCCACAGAACCGACACACAAAGTTTTCCGGTAAGCACCTGCTGCTGATTCGCTCTGTGTTGTTTTCAGCTTCTGCGTTACGAAGAGGCCAAGAAGCTCCCACATCCAGACACTTTGGACTGTCTCGAGGAGTGGACAAAACACCCCAGCCCAGTTTTCCGTTCACTTGGTCTAAGAGGACTCGGCATCCTGGCAACCCAACCGGGGAAGGTGAGAGCCCAGGCTTGGTTAACTGGAAAATGACGAGGTGGCTGTGACCCAGTGGACTGAGTTCTGGGCAGGCAGTGAGGCACAGTGTTCTGAGCCCACCTCTGCTGCTGGCTTGCTGACCCTCTCGGTGCCTCCATTTCCCCAGCAGGAACGGGGATCACAACGGCCCCTCAATGCAGATCTTTCCTCGGAGAGTATTTTAGATGGGATTTTACTGCTTGGATTTCAGGTGGACGTTATCATTCTCCTAGGGCTACCACACGTCCGGGTTTCCCCGGACATGTCCGGCTTTTTGCTCTTTAAATAGCTGTCCGGGGGTGGATTTCTAAAAATCTAAAAATGTCCGGGATTTCCCCCCAGTCGGCTATTTATCGACCGAAAAGCGGCTGACAGGGCGGCCGAGCGCCGCTCGCATTGGGGCCTCGGCAGCCAAAGCCCCTTCCCAGCTCCCCCAATCCCCTGCAGCCTTAGCACGCCGCCTGGCAGCGCTGGGGGGCGGGGCTGTGCGCCTATAAGGGAACGCGGCGGTGGGGCTGGCAGCGGCGGCCAGAGCCCCTCCCCCACTTCCCCCACTCCTCCACAGCCACAGCATGCCGCTCGGCAGTACTCGGGCGGGGCGCTCCTTGGGGCGCGGAGCCAGACACCTGCTCTAAGCCGAGTGGCACGGTAAGGGGGCCAGGGAGTTGGAGAAGGGGGGCAGTCAGGGGACAGGGAGCGGGGGGGGTTTGGATGGGTCGGGAGTTCGGGGGGGCTGTCAGGGGGGCAGGGGTGTGGAGAGGAGTTGGGACAGTCAGGGACAGGGAGCAAGGGGGGTTAGTTGGGTCGGGGGTTCTGGGGGGGCTGTCAGGGGGCGGGAAGTGGGAGGGAGTGGCTAGGGGGCAGGGCTACCCCCCCCAATGGAGTGTCCTCTCTTTGAAAGTTCAGATATGGTAACCCTAATTCTCCCCCATGCAAATTACCCCAGCAGCATTCCTGTTCCTTCTTGGAGAGACCATTCCTGGTGCTGTCACAAAGGAAGACCTTGATTGGTCTAAAGACCTTAGCGAGCACACAGGGCCCTGTCTCATCGCCCCCTCCAGTGGCAAGACCCAACATTGCAGCACTGCCTCAGTTTTCCCCTCCTCGGCTTGACTTCACAAATACCTCGTTCAATAACACCCTTATTCAGGCTCATTTATTAAGACAAACAAGCCTTTGAAGGCCAAAGATAAAACCCTCAGAATCAAACCTGACAGTGTCCAACGGACTAAAAATCAGAAACAGGATCTTCTGCCATTACCACATCTCCTCTTCTTAGCTCACTCAACAAAGGTTCCACCCTGTCCTTAGTAAACATAAGAAAACTTAACTTTGGCCCCCTTCCTGGGCACCCCTTCTGCAAGCTTTTTGCCCCTAGGCTCTGCGGAGTACTTTGTTCTCTTGGGGGAGGACTGCTTCCCATGGCTTCCTCCCTGGAGGCCCTTTTCCCCCATCAGATTCCCCCTGCCTTCCCTCCCAGGGTACTCTAGGAGCCACTACCCCCTGCTCCTGCTTCCCCTTCCTTCCTGACAGCCCAAAATAGTTCTCTCCTCCTCCGCTGCATCTGATTAATGCATGGAGCTGGCTGGCCCCAAAGTCTCTGGCCCTGAGAGAGGCAGAGCACTCTCTTAAAGAGTGTTTGTGACCCTGCCCCCAAATGATACTTCAATGCCTTGCACTATCAGGTCCAAGTTTCTCAAACTTTGCAGAGGGCTCAGCTCTCACCTAGGACTCCCCATGGGCCAGGTTTGATTTTTTCCTCAAGTTTCACCCTTTGGGGGATTGTCTGCATGGGAAAAGAAGGTGGCTAGAAGTTTTCGTTTGTTTGTTTGTAAGTGGAAAAACTGCCCTACAGCTCAGAGACGCAATCACCCCAGGAAAAAATCACAATTGACTGGGGAGACAGCATGGAACATTTCCATCCAAAAAGGGAATGTTTTTAGGAGCGTATCAAAAGGAGCAACTAGAATGGAAACTGTGTACCAGCCTTAACTATGGAGATTGCTGCCAGCATCTGCTATAATAATAATTAATAGCACGTAGAAAAGAGAGAAAAGCCCCGAAGCAAACCACAGCTTTGCCCACCCTACACCAGAACGACCCGGGACGGGGTTAGGATTCACTGATTGCCTCGTCAGGCATCCCCATCGATTCTAAAGCACCACGCCTCCGACTGTGGAGACGGAGCTTCTCTCTGACTTGGTGCCACGGGGTAGAATAAACACAGCCCTGGCACTGTGGCGTGTACTCACTGGAGGGCTGGGAGATCTGATGAGCTCCCCCATGTGTGTGTGTAGGTGGAACAAGTCAAGGCCCTGCTGCCTGCCATCCTTTGGGGTTCGGATGAGATGGATGATGGGAGTATTCTGGAGGCCATCTCAGCTGTTCAGAACCTTCTGCAGAGCCTGGATGGGAGTGAGCTCACCAGCGTGGCCAGGAAGCTAATCCCCTTATTCGATGCTGTAAGTCAGGGTCTCTTGACCTGCCCATCCCCAGCCAGGCAGTGTTGTGACTCTGGAGTCGTAGTGGTGGCATATCTGACCTGATCAGTTCCGAGCCATTGCCTGGGCCTCAGGCATTGGTGACACCTTGGTCTCTCGTGTTCTCTGTTTGTGGCATGCAACCGTTTGGTCTCCTGAGGACTGACTTGCTTTAATCTAACTCAAGTTAACATGCTCAATGTAGTGGTCATGGGGTGAAATGTAATGTCCTGTGCTTTGGAGTCTAGATGAATGAATGACCCTTAAATGCTATGAAACGATGAAAGTGTTGAACCCATTAAAGAAACCCTCCAAAGAGCCCTTCACTGTGGATGGAGTCAGCACTTACAGGAGGCCTCCAGGGAAATTTAGGAACCACTGTCCTAACCTGTGTTGTCTGCCCCTTCACCCAAACCTTTCTGCAAATGGGTGCCCTCTTGGTGGGCAGACCATGGAGTTATTAGTCAGACTGGCCCCTATCTGTGGTTTGCATTGTGCCGAGCTCACCCTGTAAGGAGAGTGTGACGCTCCCTCAGTGAGATCCCCTCATGGTTGTGTGTCCATCACAGGTGAGACCCCAGGTGCGCTCTGCTGCCATCATGCTCTTTACAGAGTTGCTTAACACGGTGAAGAGGAGGCAGAAGCCCCTGCTGCAGGAGGAAGTGACCCGCAGCCTGGTCCCACTGCTCCTTCACTTACAGGACGAGGACCCTGACGTGGGCAAGGTGAGTCCCGCTGCCATGTGCTCCCTGGTGCAGCAGGCCCTGACTGCTCCAGCTCTCCTGCTAGATCTGTCTCCAGAGCCGCCTCCCAAAAGTGAAAAATCTCAGCCCTACCCGCTTACCCAAGCAAGTTCCCTGGCCTTCAATGGACACACAAGTGGAGATGTTTTATCGCTCCCAGCAGCCACTTCCTAAGTCACTGAACTGCAGCCACCATGAAGATCAAACTCCAGGAGCCTCCACTAATAGGAACAAAGAGACACCAAGGGTCAGCAGGATACCATGTGACCCCCACATTCCTTTCCCTCATTGATCATTTCAGCTGGCTTTTCACTGCAGAATGAACACACATTCTAGCTCTTCTCATGATGCAAACTCTCCTTGTCCCATTTTGTATTGCAGAGGTGTCAGAAAGCCTTGGCTGGGTGTTTTCAGCTCCTGGGATGGTCTTGTCCTAAGCAGATTAACAGCAAGAAGGCTTGGCACACCCATCCCCGGGTAGTGGACAAGATCTGCCAGCACTCTGTAAGTGAACAATCGGCTTCTCGTGAGTGCTGCTTCTAGATGTGGGACCGGAAACGTGTTCCCTCACTCACTGCTCTGATTGCATGTCTAGTACTAGCATACTGCACTCTGGCTTCCTCTTAGAAGCACCCAGCTCCCCCACTCCTCCCAGTGCCTGTCAGATCTGAACAGCCAGACCTGGCCAGGAGTTCAGTACGGAGGTGAAAGCTCACAACATAAAGAATCAGTTGATGGCAAAAATGCCTTCCGAATCCTGCAGGAAACTGGATGTCCCCATTTTTCACCTTACCCCAGCCCATTGGCCACTTCTGCACCGTATTTCCTATGCTCTGCACCCTCTCTAATGTCCTCCCCAGATGAAGCCCATACAACCAGGCTTCAGTGTTCTCTAGTGCCAGGCTCCAGCCCTGCAGTGCCAGCAGCTCAGACACCAGCAATGTGTCTGGTGACACTTTGAAATGGTCATTTAATGACTCCCTGGCATGTAGATGGTCGCCCCCAGGATACATGGAGATGGGAGCTGCATTCTTCCCACCCCTCCAAGCCAAGCAGCTACCTGGAGATGAAATCTCTCTTCTCCTCACCCTGCGGCCCCAGCAACAAGAAGCTTCTTTGGTTTCTATTCCTAGGTGCTGAAGCTCAAGAGCGTATCTGACATCTTGCTCCAATGTCTGGATCACCTCCAAAGCCCCCAGGCTCCAATACGACGGGCAGCAGCCATCTTTATCGGTAACCACGACTTTTCTTAAGCAACTTCTATCTGAGAGGTTGTCCCGTGTTCTGCTTGGAGGGCACTAGCAGCAAGAATTAACCCCCTGGGATCCTAATGTCTAGATTTCCTGCCCTTGAGGCAGTTGGGCTGGGGATTATATCAAAAGGCCTGGAGCAAATTACAACCCTACCCTCCAGCTCCACCGACTGGAATCCCTGTGGGACTGCAGCAATACCATAGCCATTGGCAATCAGGCTCTCTGTATCTTCCAAGACATGAGCTTCTTTGTCTTGGAGCTTGTGGACTTGTCTGATTATCCCAGGGACCACTTGAAAGCTGTTTTGCTTGTTGGAAAGACTGACATTTTTTAAAAGGTAGCCCCAGGGTAGGTGAAAACTTCTGCAAGATTCATTTGCATTGTACGTTCCAGGTTGCACTGTTCAAAGCTCAGAGCCCGCCATGGTCAGGCAAGAGAAGGAGCTGATACTTCAGTGTAAGTAGTTGCCACATGGCTGTGTTTGCATGTGGAAGGAGAGCTCATGCTCCTTGTAGAATATCAGGGTTGGAAGGGACCTCAGGAGATCACCTAATCCAACCCCCTGCTCAAAGGGGGACCAATCCCCAGATAGTGTTTGTTTGTTTGTTAAACCCCAGTTCCCTAAATGGCCCCCTCAAGGATTGAACTCACAACCCTGGGCTTAGCAGGCCAATGCTCGAACCACTGAGCTATCCCTCCCACTTGTGAACCAGTCTAGGAAAAGTGCAACTCCCCCGCCATGCTGCTGCATTGAGTTCAATTTAGACGTGGCCAGAGGTAGCTGTTGAGAGAGCCTGGACATCAGTCCCAGCTTTGTTTTCTCTGATGTCAGGCATCACTTCCATCTCCAGGTGCCAGAAGGTTTTACCAGGAGAAAGTAAATGCCAGGCAGGGTGAGAGGCCCTGGCATGTGTCAGGGAGATGGTGCTAAGGAGGTGGATGCCCCAGAATGCAGTGGAAGATGGTGCTGCCAAGGGCAGATGTCCCTGAGGACTTAAGCGGTTATCAGCTGGCGATGACACTGATAGCCCTGGTGGGTCCAGAGCATCTGGGAGGAGTTAGTTGCTGTGAAAGATCAGGGGCGGCTCCAGGCACCAGCGCAGCAAGTGCGTACCTGGGATGGCAAGCCTCGGGGGGGGCGGCGTGCCGGTCGCCGTGAGGGCGGCAGTCAGGCAGCCTTCGGCGGCATGCCTGCGGGAGGACCGCAGGTCCCGCAGCTTCGGCGGCAATTCGGCAGCAGGTACGCTGAAGGCGCGGGACCGGCAGATCACCGACAGAAACGCCGCTGAATCCGCGTGACCAGCGGACCGCCCGCAGGCATGCCACCAAAGGCCGCCTGACTGCCGTGCTTGGGGTGGCAAAAAAACATAGAGCCGCCCCTGTGGAAGATACAGAGGCCCATGGTGCAGGTGCTAGGGCATGCTAATACGATATGTGTTTTGACCTGAGCTTCCTCTCTCTGTCTCAGCTCTCAGTGGCCTGCAGCAAGATCCGGATTCCTCTGTCCGTGTCAGTGTCTCACGGGCCATTCAGCAAGTTCGGGATGGTGGCAGAAACCAGTCACCTCAGACCCTAGGAGCTAGATTCAGGAACCTGTTCTGCTGCTTGACTGGCCAGGAGGAGAGGGAAAATGCTCCTGACAGAGATCTCTTGGGTGGCCCGGACCTTTCCCAAAGCCACCGATGGGACTCAGGAGGGCCCTGAGTTCCCACAGAGAAGTTGGTGACTGGAGGAGGTCAGCTGAGCCACCACCCCAGCCCCGAAGCCAGTGCC
>NW_027054612.1:0-11000 GCF_011386835.1 Chrysemys picta bellii | reverse complement strand
AGTCACCTCCCTCTGTCTTTGGAGGGGCATTGAGCTCTTTGTTAAACTGAGCAATGTGACCGCCCTGTATCTGGGGTCCGGGTCTCTGCCCTCTTGCTCATTTGGCTTTACGCCGTGCTCTGCCCCATTAGTCAGCGTGACAACCCTGTAATTAGGGTCTATGTCACAAGCCTCTCTAGGATGGGACATATTGAGCTCTTTGGTACTTTGACAGCTTGACCTTCCTGTAATTCAGGTTATGGTCTCCCCTATTTGGCTAATGCCAGCGACCACCCTGTAATCAGGGTACAGGTTGCATCTCGCTTTTGAAATCTGGGGGATTAGAATCATGACCATAACATGGGCAGCTTGACCTCCCTGTAACTAGGGTTTGCGTCTCCGAGGCCCTTTGGGTCTCCGTTAACAGGTTGGTGAATGTGACTGCCCTGTAATCAGGGTGCAAGTCACCTCCCCCTGTCTTTGGAGGGGCATTGAGCTCTTTGTTCAACTGAGCAATGTGACCGCCCTGTAACTGGGGTCTGGGTCTCTGCCCTCTTGCTCATTTGGCTTTACGCCGTGCTCTGCCCCATTAGTCGGCGTGACATCCCTGTAATTAGGGTCCATGTCACAAGCCTCTCTAGGATGGGACATATCGAGCTCTTTGGTACTTTGACAGCTTGACCTTCCTGTAATTCAGGTTATGGTCTCCCCTATTTGGCTAATGCCAGCGACCACCCTGTAATCAGGGTACAGGTTGCATCTCGCTTTTGAAATCTGGGGGATTAGAATCATGTCCATAACATGGGCAGCTTGACCTCCCTGTAACTAGGGTGTGCGTCTCCGAGGCCCTCTGGGTCTCTTGGCCTCGTGCTGTCTTCACAGCCTGCTTCCAACGACCGCCCTGTAATCAGGGATCCGGTCTTTGCCCTCTAGTCTCTTGGCACTTGGCCAAATGCAGCCACTGCTCTGAATGAGCACCCTCTAAACAGGGTACAGGTCTCATCTGCTACTATTTCTGGCGCCCCCATGAGACTGTGTCCAGAGTTCCGGCCCTTCCAACAGCGCTTCCAACTTGCCTGGAATTCTGCAGCCAAGTCTGCTGCTTTCTACTCACTTCTTGGACTCTTGGAGACCTGACATGCTATTGGTGGTAAGATCTGAAAGGGAGTGTCCGGGGCGGTTTTGGACCGTTGTCGAAAGCGGTTCTCATTTACACACGCCTTTTGCTCCCTCTCTCTGATTCAGGCATCATGAAGCAGAAGTGGAAAAGAAGGAAGTGTCAGTACCATGGCATAACTGTGAATCTGAAATGCATGGACCTTAAACACTCAAGTTGTATAGAATTATAACTTCCTATTATTAAGAAATCATCATTTCCTACTGGAAGTGCAAAGATGTGACTTAAGGGAAGGTATACATTTGAATCCTCCACTCCCCTCCAATTCTCCCCCCAAAACTCTTCCAATAAAGTTAAGGTTCAGAAAATTAACATTTACTCCAGGTAACGCCTAACTTGTGTATTTCTCACACATTTCTAAAAGGAAGCAAACACAACTAAATGTTTTGGCAACTGGCAGTTACTCTCCGCACTTCACAACTTTCAAACACCTGCTCTACTTAAACGGTCACACCAACCAAAGTGTACCACACATTCAAAATTAACTTTGCACCTATTGTGTCAGAAGTGAGAGTGTTTTTAGTAGTTGTGTCCATTGGTGGAAGTGGCAGTAGTGGTGTTTTAGTAGTCCTTTACGCTTATTGAATTCAAAGGATGATGATGTGGATGTTTTAGGTAGGTATTTTTCTGTTAAGTCTTGGTATTTGGGTAGAGGTGCAGTATTTTGTGATTATGACTGTTTTTCTGGTATTGGTTTAGTGTGAATTGTTGGCAATTCTAGATGTTTTTGTATCCGTACATTAGTAGATGTATTTAGAGGGCAAAGCTGAGGTTGCCTGTTTGGTGCAATTTAATTGGTGTGAAAGTTAATTTCGGGTAGGTGTTTGAAAGCACTGAGGTTTGAATTTTTAGCTCAACAAGGATGCAGGACCCACCTGGCTACCTCAGTTCTTACTGTCATTCCTAATTCCAAAATCTTGGATGAAGATGACCAGGCAGAATAAAGATATCTCCAGAGACTTTCAAGAGGGTAGCATTTCTGCAGCTTTAGGGGATCCCTTAAACCTTATTGAGCTTTTCAAAGTGTAATAATTGTGGGAAACTTCTACTTCTGCCAATTCCGTGTTGAACAATGACCTGTATTAAAGGACTTACACTGGGTAGTTAATTCTGTTCTGTATTAAGATGATTTTGCTAAAATCGCCGCTTTCTGATGTGTGAAATGAATTATCTAGCTCTGATTATACCTATTTGATAAAAGTGTGATAACGACCCCATGTTAAATGCATGGATTGAACTTTGATTGTCATATCACATTGCTTTGCTTTCTGTAACTCCTTATTTATGAATGTATTTGTTACTATTTATGTAATTCAATTAATAAAATGTATACATTCAAGTATAGTCTCAGTTCTTTCTTTGGCTAAACAAAAAGGAATCTGATAAACTTGTGAAGAATTTTGGTATTGTTACGTTTAATTTAATTAACATCTTTTTACCCTTTAAATGCGGCCGTTGGAAGTAACTACCCTGTAGTGGTGCAAGTTTGATTTTTCTCTTGGATCACACGTTTTGGGCAGACTGCAGTGTGATCTTGAGGATGGAGATCGCACTGCCACTTAGGTGCATAAGGTTGCCCTCCTAAAGCTTCTAAGGTGCACAAGAATAGGCCTTTGTTTGGTTCCTTCACTGTTCCCAGGCTTATAGATTGCTTGAGATCTGCAGGCCCTAAAGCTCACTTCCTGAGCACAATATATGATTGTGGCTATGATAAGATTGGACTAAAACTAGCAAGGTCCCCTGGTTTCTGCACCTTTCCCATTCAGACATTTTTTAAAAAGTAGATTAATGTAATATTTTTATATTCAATTCAATCTCAAGTTTCTCAGAAATTGACTGTTACGGTGCACTAAATTTTCAATATGCTAATACATGTGAGATAGTGTGGTCTAGTGGTTTAGAGCACTGGCCAGGGATTCAGGCGACCTGGTTTCTATTCCTGCCTCTGCTGCTGGGTCACTTGGTGGTCACTTTGCCTCCCTGTCCCAGTGTCCCCCTCCATTTAAAAAAAAAAAAGTGGGGGAGGGGAGATGATTGTACTGACCTCATTTGTAAAGTGTTTTGAGATCTACAAGCACTAAACAGAATTTTTACTAAAAATGAGATTCTATAGGGGTGGGAGAGAACTAGAGATTAACTTTGGTAGGGTGCATGAAGATATAATTCACTATGGAGGCATTAATTTTGCTAATGCTGTGAAGAAAACTCTCTTGTGCATAATGAATTGAAACAGCCTCTCTCTCTTTGCATGTGTTAATTCATTTCTCCTATACCAGGTGCTTTTTGTTCCATTGAAATATGCATGGGGATGTGCTTTTTATTTATTACCCTTGCCCTATGATTTATTATTCAAAAGTGGGCAACTTGGAAAGCAAATACTCAATATTAGGTGATTGTTCGCCTGCTGTAGAAAAAGCCCGTGAAGAAGTGTGCAGCAGCTGCAGTTACACTAGGGGAACTCCATGACTTCAATAGATTCAATAGTCGTCTTTTCTCTGTTTACAGGTACTCTGACTTGCCCCTTTCCCCCTTCACTTAAACCCAATTCAGAGGCAGCTGATGAGTCGCAGGTGCAGTGGCTTCTTCCTTCTTAGAGGATGAATGGCACGCTATGAGAGACCTGAAACCCGATGGTATGATGATGAGGGCTTTAATTCAGCAAAGTACCATTCTAGCATACCTCAGCCAGAGTCATCATGCGTACCTGGAAAAAGAAAGGGCTTCCACAGCTAAACAAAAGATCTGTCAGGACTGACTATTCAATAGAATAGATTGCTGCTAGTTAACCTGGTGTAAAGTTGGCTAAACCTCTCAAAGACTGCGTTGGTGCAGGTTGCATTTCCACTGAATAATTACCATACCTTCTGCCTATTTAAAAATTATCTTCCCTGCTGTTTGATTTTTCTATGATGGTCTTATTGTTTAAAACTATTGTGTCGTGTTGCTCTCCATTGCTAATTAGCGGAGCTTGTTAGAAAAAAACAATTGCCAGAGTTTGCTCTTTTGTTGAAATTGAAACACACTGCAGGACTGTGTCAATTCTGACAGAATCCACCAGAAACCAAGCATGTTTCCAATGGAACTTTGCTGGCCAGGCAGAATTTCATCAGAAACTTGCTTGGCTTCCTGACAGCTCAGCTGCCGGGCTCCTTGATAGACCATGTGGCACGCTGCTGGGGAACCTGGGTTTCCAGGCTCCCAGCTCCTCAGCTGCCTGCCTGGTGGGCTGATGGGAAGCTGGGAGCCTGAAAGTTGCGGGAGCCCCAGCTGCCAGGCTCGTGACTCCTCGCCAGGTAGGGCTCTTAGGGTCCATGGCTCCAGGACAGCCCACCAGGTGTGCTACCGTGGAGCTAGGTCTTGTAAGGCTCCAAGGATCTCCAGCTTTGGGGCAGCCTACAAGGCTGCTTTAGAGCTCAGTGGAGATCAGCAATTCCATTTCACACAGAATTTCAAAATTTTTGAATATGATTCCAAATCAGAATGAAATCTGATTTTGAAATAGCAAAATCCTCTATAAAATAGAATTACCGTTCTCCCCCCAGCTCTTTCCGACCGTGGTACTAGTGGGGCCTTGTAATGAACGCAACCCTGTTTTACCGCTTCCCCCATCTTTCCCCCTGTTATCTTTCTCCTTTCATCTCCGTGGAAAGAAATATTTCCCTTTCCTATATTCTTCCGGGGTGTGTGTGTGTGTGTGTGTGTGTGTGTGTGTTCACTCTGGGGGGTTTGGAACAGTTGCCCCAGGGGTAAAAGGATCTTTCCCTGCTGCATTCCTGAGCGGCCCTTTTCTTGGTCAGAGGTGCCTGTCTACTGGGATTATTATCGCTAAAGATTCAAACACACATACAAACCCTATATATTCTGTTTCTTCAGGGGGAATAAAGAACAGAATTTCCATGTAACTCTAGAATGCTTTAAAGTTTAAGGTACTGGGTTATGACCTTTGGTCTCTTGTAGATAGAATTGTAAAATTACAAGCTCTTTATTTTTGTGTACTATAAAACACATCCCTATAATTAAATCAAGGTTGAAAGTGCTTTGCCTAGAAGATTAATTTAAACCTCTATGGATAAAAAGAAGAACCTCCAGGACTCAATATACTGATGTGTAGATAGCACCTCAGCACATTTCAGTGTGCGGGTCATTTCCTTTCTGATGCCTGTGCAGGGGATGTCTCTTTACACTAGAAGCTTTTGCTGTATCTTTTGGCTATATTGGCCCAGCTCCTCCAAGGTACATAGCCATTATGGGAGTGAAGGGCCCAAACATCTTTGAGGATGTGGGTCGCTATCTCCTGGTTTCTCTTTCCTGTCAATGGAGTCGGGCTGTGCAAATGGGAAGTCACTGCCTAAGGCTGGGAGTGGCCCAACTCCTCCCTGGGCTGGTGGTGGGCTCTGCCAAAGAGTCTGGGATGGCTCCGCGCTGCTGGGGACGAGGGAAGCCATGGTGGGCTTGGTGCTAAAGCCTGAGCAGCAGGGATGGGGCCAAGCTTGGCACAGTGGGGAAGCAGGGGCAGGCAGGCTCTGTGCACTGCTGAGGGACAGCAGGGGATGGTTTGGTTCCCCCTGCCCCGTAGGAAGAGGCCAGGGCAGGCTCAGTGCGGGGGCTGCCATGGGAAGCCTGACAGGTGAGATCCGCCCCTCGCACCTCTGGAGGCAGCTCTGTGCATCGCTGCCCTGCCGCCATGGCACCAGGACTCCAAAACTTAGTCGCAGACACAAGGGCTGGACGGAGCCCACAGGGGGCTCCACCAGGGGGCGGGGCTCAGACTGGGCGGTAATTGGTTCAAGAGGGAGGGCGTTCGGTGTGAGAGAGAGGCTGAGTCAGCTCAAGACTGAGGCGAGACTTCAGGTTAGAGGACGGCAAGCGCCGACTGTGAGGTGGGCCCGAGAGAACCTCTGAGGTGGCATGATCCGGGGGCGGGGCTTAGGAGCAGAGGGCCACATGCCCAGGCGGGGGCCCTGGTCTTTGAAATTCTGACACTACTCCAGGCCCTCAGGGAAAGGGGGGCTCAATGGGGAGAAGCGGCACTAGGAGCTGCCCACAGCCAGTAGAACCCCGCTACCCCGGGAACATCAGAATGGTTGGGACCAGATGAAGCAAGCACCTCAGAGGCGGGGGGCTCGGTCCAGGCTTCCACATGGCGGCATGAGAGGGACTGCGGCTGAGGCTAAAAGCGGTGCAGGCACCGTGAGGAGGGCGGATGGGAAGCAGCGACAGGCACTGCCTGAGAAAGAGGAGCGGGTGGCCGGTTGTGAGTTGGCAGGAGGGGCAAAGCAGAGGCTGGAGCGCCGCGATGAGATATGTATGTAAGAAGGGTAATCCAGATAAGGTGGTCTGGACCAAGCAGTGGCAGAGGGGTCTCTGTGCTCTGAAAGAGGCTCTGGTCAAGGGCTCGGTGCTGGTAAAGCAGGACTTTGACAAGCTCTTTCTGGTGTTCACTGACGCTTCAGAAGAGGGCTGGGGGTGGTGCCAATGCAGATTGACGGAAAGGGGGAGAGACATCCCATCGGGTATGTGAGCAGAAAGCTGCTGCCCCAGAAGCAGAACTCTCCAGCCATAGAAAAGGAATGCCTGGCCAGGGCGGCTGGGCCTTAAAAAGCTGCAGCCATATCGCTTTGGGCGGCTTTCCGCCAGGCCAGAGGGGGGCGCCCGCCGATGGCCGCCAGGCCAGAGGGGGGTGCCCGCCGATGGCCGGTTTCCGAAAGATGGTGCTCAGCTAGTGAGGGTCTAATTCTGCCCGAAGAAACGACATTTTCATGCTGTGACGTTCTGTACCTCCACCACTCTGGCCGACTTACCAGACCCCCCAGATAGCCATGGCTGCAATGTTTCCCATTCTCCGGTTACTTTCTGTGGGTGTTGGAGATGTGTATTCCCCACCAGGGTGAAGTTCAGGGGAAGCTGTTGAGGAGAGAGGGAAATAAGTAGTGTGAATACTAGGACAGGCTAAGGTGACAAAATAAACACAGGGTAATGGGAGGGGAGCCAAATCACCTTTTTCAGGAAACCTGTACAGTAACAGCTACTCAACCCCCCCCACTCTGCCCACGGCCCCACCCGCCCCCATCCCCTAAGCTCCCACCCCCGCCCCGCCTCTTGCCGCCCCCGCTGCTCCCCAGGTCCTGCCCTCACCCCTTCCCCAACCCCCGCCCTGCCTTTTCCCACCCCACCCCACCCCCTCCTCACCTTGTCTGACCCCCTTCTGTCCCCTCCTCCAAGTGTGCCTCATCCCTGCTCCTCTTTCTGCCTCCCAGCGCCTCCTGCACGCCGTGGAACAGCTGATTGTGGCGGGTGGGAGGCACTGGGAGGGAGGGAGGGAGCTGGCTGCCGGTGGGTGCTAAGCACCCACTAATTTTTTTCAGTTGGCGCTCCAGCCCTGGAGCCCCCAAGGGGTTGGCACCTATGGTAACAGCAATTCAGGGGTCTGGAACAATTTTTATAGTGGGGATGCTGAAAGCCATTGAACAACACTGTAAACCCCATGTATGATGGAAACCGTGCATTCGCTTGCTAATATCACTTCATGCTGGGCACCCCAGTGCCCCTAGTTCCAGCTCCCCTGCAGCATATATGCAAACGGCTAGTCTCTTGCTTGAGGAAAGTTAGTTACAAATTGCTCAGAGCCTGCTGCAGAGGATTCGTGCAGGGATAGAGCCATCTGCACGGGACTCTTACTTGTGCCACATGGAAGTGAGATGAGGTGCCTGGAGTAAGATGCTTTTGCACATACTTCTCTTGGGTTGTTCTTCGTACAGTTATGATCCACGTGGGGGGCCTTTAGCGAGCATGCACACATTGGGCTGGGACAGTGCTAGTACAGCTCTAGTGGGCGTAGCTTGCAATATCAGTGGCACAAAAATTACGTTGTGTGGAAACACCTTGTGTTCTGTACAGAAACCAGAGCCTCATCTCTTTCTAGGATGAAAGCTGGAGACAAACCTGTCACTATTTCCTCCTGCCTACCAATGGTAGGATAAAGGCGAGCTTAAGTGGGGATCTAGTAGTAGCGTATTCCTCCCTTTTTATTCCCCTAAGGTTGGCTTTCCCACAGGAAGGCCTAAAATCCTAGATGATAGAAATCGCCCAATGGCTTCTTAAGGAAATGAATTCATTTGTTATATGTAGCCCAGCTTAAAAACAGTGTGATGGAATGATTGGCGGGAGGTTCCCCTCTGCACCATAGGGGTAATGATTTAGTTAGCCTTTGAAGAAGAACGTGTATGGCTCCCACATGCTCTGTTACTGCCATGTACCACCAGAGAGGGGGATACATCTTGGAGGTTGTGAACCAATCTGTTTATAATCCTTGACTTGTTTATACAGTCTATTGTTTTTGGTTGTTGTTTTTTGCTCTCATTTTAATGTAATTGTGTTTTGTCAATATAACCTGTAGGTTTCCACTCCACCAAGGAATGAAAGAAGGCAGAGAGACTTGAGCAGGAAAGAACTCCTACTACCGATAGGCACAGCTACTGAAAAAAACCTGCACCATAAGAAAGGATAGGCATTTGTTGTAAGAGTTAACTCCTTGTACGTGCCTCTAAACCAGCAGGTCCCAAGTTGAGGTTTATGTATCGGTGGTGGCACATGGAGGACCTGATGGTGGTCTTCAGTGAGCAGGCAGATCTCACGTTCCTAGTACTGAAATTACTGTCAATATGTTCCTAGTACTACTTTTCTTTGGAAGCATTTGCTGTACCTGCCACGAAGGTGTTACCTGATCTCGAAGAGGTGAGGAAATGGTCCATAGAACAATTTTTGTAAGATTAGGCCCACATCAGAACTGTTTTAGAACCCCAGAGGAAAGACAAGCAAAGGCTTCTGCAGTGGCGCCATCTGTTGACTTTGAATGTACAGAGGCTCCTATTAGCAACTCCGTATTTTCGGTTGCATTATGAAAGGGATTGCCAGTGGGGAATATGTTCCTGTTTTTTCTCTAAAGGGAGATTGACAATCATTGTGAGAACTCACACCCAATTTGTTTTTATACTATTGGAACATTTAACGTAGTGGCTGTTTGACTTCTTTTAAAAACTTTTAAATAAGAAATCTCCAGTTTTAGTGTCTGGCTTAAATTTGTCCTAGGCAGTGCTAGCAACTCTTCAGAATACTGTCTACGTACCCAGATTTGGTAGAGAGGTAGATCCTCACTAGGTCTGGTCTAAGGGCTAGTTTTGTTTTGTTTTTCAAATCGTTTTAAATTATTGGGTTTAGGGTAACTTTTAGTCATTATTCACATTACAACTGCAATTTTGACGCACTGTGCTCATAAAACTGGCTGTTGGTGGAACATGCAGTCCATGAGCACACAAGCTTGATTTTAGGCCGGTAGGGGGAGGGCAAAAGGGGTAGCCCCCATAGGCGCAGACTCTAGTGGCGCTGGTGGGTGCTCAAGCCCCCTCTACCCCCAGCCCTGGCCCGACTCCACCCCTGCTCCGCCTCTCCTATCCCCATTCCAGTAGTAACTGATTGATGTATTCCACCAAATGGGGAGCTGCATTTTAGAGGTGACAAAGAGAAACTTTGATAATCCTAATACAAAATGGCCTCTTCCTGCTCTCATTATTCACATGTAATTTTGTTTGTGGTGTATGCCCAAGAATGAATTGGATCTGGGTGCACACAAAGGTAATGGGATCAGGCGGTGGGGGCACAAAGCTGATAAGAGTGCATGCGAGCACAAACTTAATAGTGGGGGCAGTGCTAGTAAGTGTATTGTGCGTAGGTGTTGGATACATACAAACCTGATTTGATTTGGGTGGGGGGAGAGGGTATGTGAATGCACATAAACCTGATGGATGGGGTATGGACAGGCTAATTACAAACTAACAATTGATATGTATTAAGGGATGCATGCACTCTTGCTTAGTGGGGGAAAGGGCACCAATCTAGCCTCTTCCAATACAACCGTCTACTACACCAAACATCCAAATGGCCAAGGTTTTCTGGGGAAAAATAACCTGGTAAAAAGTAGAATAGGAAAAGGTGGCAGAGTTCAGGTGTGGCGTGGGGTCTGTTTGAATGGAAAGGCTAATTATCATTCAGTAACTATGATTTTTAATATGGAATTATTGTGAACTGGGACACTGATTCATCAATGTATTTAAGCATGTTCCTGATTGGAGCACTAACAGCAGTGGGATGGCTCACATACTTTAAGTTAGTCACGTGCATAAGTACTCTCTGGAATTGGGGTTTTAAGGCTGAACAATTACAGGGCTTTTCTCTTCTCCTTTTTTCTTTTTGGTTCAATAGGTATTTAATTCAACTCATTATTGCTATAGGTTGCCATTTTATATAAAATAATTATTTATTGATCAGAAACAAATGCCTACAGTAATTACATAAATAGGAACAATAAATAAATGACTGACCTAAAGATCCTGTTACAAATGGCGTAAAATGATCTGAAACGATTGTCACAGTGCACAGATAGAATAAATAGTAACAGCTTTTAAAATTCCACCGCATCTCATTTTAAATCCTGTATAAAATATTACTTGATTTTGATGAGTACTTCTAAAAATGTTGGTATTTAAATTTCTAAACTTCTTTGTGAGTTTGTCCTAGATTTGAAAACCCCATAATTCCACATGGATTCTCCTGCTAGCACTGAGGCTGAAGTGCTTGTCTCTTATGAAAGAAATTGGTCTCTCTTCACTTTCAGCCTGGGAAACTATAGGTCCTTACCATGGGCGTGCGCACGGGGTGGGCCCGGGCACACACCCTAATGCCCATGGGCCGGATCCGGATCTGGCCCCTCGGGGCTTTGCATCCGGCCCGCGGGATTTGCCCCCCGTGGTGCCGCAGGCCCCGCGCTGGTTTCCGAAGCAGCCATCAG